>NC_061120.1:27602525-27815584 GCF_002878395.1 Capsicum annuum | reverse complement strand
TGGTGAACCATTATAGGGATGGTGGTCCACTGAATCGACCATCACTTTTGTTCCAGTAACTCATGTTCTTACCCCTACTTTCAACTGTACCACTCCTTATTTTTGCGGTAATTTTGATCCTGCATACTACACAAACACATCAAAAATACACTAATAACAACATAATTTAATAAATGCTTACAATAACACATTGTGGGTTGCCTCCCGCTAGCGCCTGATTTATTATTGTGGCACGACTCAGTTATCTCAATTACTTAGACTTCATCGATATAGACAGTAGCAATATTCTTTATCGGGTTATTTGGACCGATATATAGTTTCACACATTGCTCATTTACCTTGAAGACACTTCCATCTTTATTTTTAAGTTCAACTACTCGAGATGAGTAGACTTGACACACTCTAAATGGGCCGCACCATTTGGATTTGAGCTTATCTGGAAACAGTTTGAGTCTGGAGTTGAATAGAAGCACCAAGTCACCTTTCTGAAACTCTTTTCTTTCAATTCTGCGATCATGGTATTTTTTTCATTCATTCCTTGTACAGGTCGGCTCTCTCATAGGCTCTGAGACGGAACTCATCTATCTCATTAAGCTGCCCAGTCTCATATTTGTTGCCTCATTCCAGTTCAGATTCAGAAGCTTCAGCTCCTATAGCATACTCTAGCTCAATCGGCAAATGGTATACTTTGCCATAAACCAATTGGTATGGCAACATGACAATAGATGTCTTGAAAGCTGTTCGATATGCCCATAATACATCGTCCAACTTCCTATCCCAATCCTTCCTACTAGCATTCACCGTCTTGGCAAGGATAGCTTTGATTTCCCGATTGGAGATCTCAACTTGCCCACTTGTTTGCAGGTTATATGGCGTAGCTACCTTATGCTGCTTAACCCCATATTTTTCCAATGTATCTTGGAATATCTTGTTGCAAAAGTGTGATCCTCCATCGCTTATGATGGTATGTGGTACCTCAAAACGAGAGAAGATATTTCTCTTTAAAAATGCAACAACTCATATTCCTTCATTATCCGCCAGAACTACAGCCTCAACCTATTTTGACACGTAGTCAATAGTAACAAGTATGTACTTCATTCCAAATAAGCTCACAAAAGGCCCCATAAAATCTATGCCCCACACATTAAATAATTCTACCTTCAGCATTTTAGACATTGGCATTTTATGGTGCTTTGAGATGGACCCTTATCTTTGACATTGGTCACATCCCTTCACTAACTCATAGGCATCCTTAAACAAAGAGGGCCAATAGTAGCCACTCTAAAGCACTTTCTTTGCAGTTCGATCACCTGTGTGGTGACCTCCAACTAGGGAGGCATGGCTTGCTTCCAAAGCATTTCTACTTCTGGGATACACCATCTAATAATACCATCTGTCATCGCTGAAAAAGATACGGCTCATCCCAAAAGTAATGGGTCACATCATGAAGAAACTTTTTCCTTTGATGAAAGGAAAGATTTTTTGGTACCACCTTACTTACCACATAATTCACGAAGTCAGTATACCAAGGTACTTTTTCAAGAACTGCAGCCAATGCTTTCTCATCAGGAAAGGAATCATCAATCTCAAGCCCACCTTACTACTTGATCACCTTCGAGTCTGGATAAGTGATCAGCCACTTGATTCTCACATCCCTTATGATCCTTGACCTCAAAGTCAAATTCCTAAAGTAGTAATACCCACCGGATTAACCTTGGTTTAGTGTCCTTCTTCGCCATTAGGTACCTCAAGGAAGTGTGGTCAGTGTGTACCACCACCTTGGTACCCAGCAAATATGCCTGAAACTTCTCAAAAGCATACACCACTGCTAAAAGTTCCTGCTCTGTGATGGTGTAGTTCTTCTAAGCTTTATTTAGTGCTTTGCTGGCGTAATAAACTGGATGAAATAATTTGTCTTCTTTTGCCCTAACACAGCTCTAAGGGCAACACTATTTGCGTCACACATAATCTCAAACAGTTTTGACCAGTCCAGTGCAACAATAATAGGGGCTTCAACCAGCTTCCTCTTGAGGCATTCAAATTCCATAATACAATCAGTGTCAAAGAAGAACTTAGTTTCCTTATCTAAAAGTTTGCAAAGTGGATTTACAAACGGCATCCGCTTGAATGCAAAAGTGCCATACAGGTATGAAAATGTTGTCTTCTCCTGATCTTCAAGAGGAATACAGATCTGATTATAGCCCGAATATCCACCCAAAAAGCAATACCACCCCCTTTTTGCCAACTGATCAAGCATTTAATCCATAAAGGGCATTGGGAACTGGCCCTTTAAAGTCCATGAGTTTAGTTTGCAGTAGTCCATGAAAACTCTCCAACCAGTCACAGGCCTGAGAGTAATCAAATCATTCTTTTCATTTGCAACAACAGTCATGCCCCCTTTCTTGGACACACATTGAACCGGGCTTACCCATTACTGTTGGAAATAGGGTAAACCACTCTTGCATCTAGCCATTTAATAATTTCCTTCTTCACCACCTCTTACATTGGTGGGTTAAGTCGGCATTGATGCTCAATGGTAGGAGTACATTCTTCCTAATGTTGTCTCTTATGAGTGCAGATGCTAAGAGAAATACCAATAATATCAGCAATAGTCCAGCCTATTGCTCTTTTGTATCTTTACAGTACCAAAATAAGTGCTTCCACCTGCTGCTCACCTAGGTCAATCGCAATAATAATAGGTAGTGCATCCCCACTTCCTAGGAACACATACCTCAAATGACTGGTTAACTCTTTCAGATCCAGGATAGGTGGTTCTTATATAGAGAGCTTAGCAGGTGGACTAGGATGATTTTCTAAGTCCAAGTCCAACTTCTTAGGAGCATATGAGTAAGACCCCATTCCAGTCAAGGCACAAACAGTCTTCTCATAATATTCTACATCATCCTGATCAAAATTTATCAATACTGCAGCCAAGGTTTCAACAGAAAATTTCTCTTCTATCGGTACTTCCTGCTCCTCCTTATAATAGACATCTACAATGGAAAATACACTCATTTCTTTATGTTTCTACCGACTGACTGTTGGTACTTGTGTTATCAATAACCTTATCCAGTTTCCCAGACTCTACCAAATGATCAATCTCGTCTTCTTTAACCTCATCTGCTACAATATCAACTGCAAGATTACCCCCAAGAGGGCCTGTCAATACCTTACCACTTCTAGTAGTGATATCCATACAAGAGCCATCATTTCGTGGGTTCTGAATGGTGTCACTTGGCAATGTTCCAGTCTTCCTGTGATTCAATGCTACCGAGAGCTGACTCATTTGTTGCTCCAACTGCTTGATAGATATAGAGTGCGAGTTCACCAACTTGAATCATAGAAGATAAATCGCTCTTCATGGTAGTCACTCTAGATTTGGTAGCTTCAACTCTCTTTAATAATTTCTCTATCATATCCTTCATGGACATCTTGCCAAAGCTAGTTGCAGCATTATCTCTGCTTTCGAGAGGTACATATAACCCACTTCTATCATTCTTACCTTTCCAATTTCCTTGCTCTCTATCCTTATAACCAGCCTTGTCTTAGTAGTTCCGACCTTGATTTCCTTGGATATTGCCTCGGAAACTGTTCTGATTATTCAAATAGTTGGCCTCTTTTTCTAAATCAGAATCATCTCTACCTTTAGCCGCAACAGCTTTCACCTTTTCAGTCTTTGTAGATAATAGATGCTTGGTCAATAGATCCATCTGCGTCTTTAAGTATGCCATGTCTTGATCATATTCTTCCTCTTTCTTACGTTGCTCCGCAGTCATGCCAATAGACACAACAGGGCTTGCTACCATAGAATCCCTGGTATGCCAAGCTCTGCTTTATTTGGTTATCCGATCAAGCATCTTTGAGGCCTCCTGAAATGTGAGATCCACAAATGATCCCCCTACATTATTATCAACAACTGGCTTTGTAATAGATTTCAAAGGCTGATAATGTAACACCCCACAAAATTCTCTCCTAGTCTGAGCCTTAGAGCACGTTCAGTGAAGCATAAATTCGGTCTCAAAAGTTTTAAAAGTGTCTTTCCAAGTGAGAAATATTTTGAACCATGTAGAATTTCCCTAATATGGACTTTTTTTATGTAAGGAATTGAATAAGCTTTCCATCGATACCAAATTTGCCTAAATTTGACACTCGGGCAAAGAGTTAGAGCCATTTTAGTGAGACAGTGTACCACCTAGCACTTTAGCACGTCGCGGAGCCAGCCAAAATGGAAATTGTCAAATTTCAGTGAGCCTCCATGATTTTATCCGCATTGCAGTGCTTTTCCAGTTCGCAACCAAGGTGGCAACGCGATTTCCACCGCATCGCGCCGTCAAGCAGTTTTCTAATTGTCCAATTTCCAGTAAGCTGGTGCGATAATGGTGCGTTGCACCAGCATGAAAAATCGGGATTCTTCCAGTTTTGGATTTTAACTCCAAGGGATTTTTGGTCTTTTTCCATTCTTTTTCATCCCCTATATAAACCTGATAAAAGGCTTTCAGCTTCATTTTCCATCTTCAACATCAAAACTAGGGTTTTACAAAATCAAAACCCTTATTTCTTCTTCAAGCAAAATCAATAGAGATCAAGAGAAATCAAGAAATCAAGAATCTCTCCAAGGGATTTCAAGAAAAGAGTTTTCCCAAGGTATGTAGATGTTGATTCTTGGGTCCCTTTCATCCAAGAAGCTCAAGAACCCTTTTTCTAAAATTTAAAGATCTTGTGTTTATGGGTCTTAATGATTCATGTGAGTTGAAATTGATGTTCCTGCTATTCTGATTCATGTTATTTACAAGGTTATAAAGCTTTGACCTTAGTATGTGATACTCATGTGATGTTCATGATAAATCCTCTTCAAGTTGCTTGTTAGATAATGTGTTCATGTCAATTAAGTATAGAAATAGTTGAATAAGCAAAGAATGCTCCCCATATGTTTGATAAAATGCTTATGTGAAGAAATTAGGGCCATTATAGCATGTTGATTAGGAAATCCCCAATTGTGTTCAAGTCCATGCATGCCTAGTGTTTGTTGAAAAACCTTAGTGAACGAATTGAGACATGATAGTATGAAATTTCCTAATTTCATGCTCTTTGATATATGCTAAGCCTCTAATATATGTCAAGTGCTTGACGAGTAAATTGTGACATGATAGTATGAAGTTTCCCCAATCATATGTTATTCGATACATGCCAAGACTAACCTATGTGTGAAGTACTTGATGTAAGACCTTGTTAAATGGAGTATGATCCAATAGCATGTTCCCCCTATGCTATTACATGTTTATGATTCCTAAATGTTTGAAGAGATGCTTTAGTGATTGTGATGATAAATGAATGACCATGGTTATGACTAGTCAAGAATGGTTATGTTTTACTTTTATGTTATCAAGTCCTAGGATATTTGTACCTGATAATTTAGATGTTTTCTAGAGCCTTTGTCATTATTCATGATAATCCCAGTTGGGCCATGATTCTCAGAACTCAGTAAATTATAAAACTCGATATCCTCAGAAAGATACAGCGCTTAAGAAATCTCAGTAATCTTCGTGATCTCAGTATCGCTAGTAATCTAGCCTCAGTTTTGTACATAGCTCAGATCTAGCAGTAGTCAATTGTTCAGTTCTAATCCCTGTAGTAAACAAGTACTCTATTAAAACTCTGTATCATTAATCAGATACCGTGATTCAGTAGTGTTCCATCCGATACGGAACCAAGTAAATTCAGCTTAACTCAGTCAGATCATTTGAGAAACATGAATAGTATCAAATTTAGTTCAGTTTGTATTCAGTTGAGAATTCAGTTCAGAGTCTTTCAGTTGGGAGTAGAAGCTAGCATCGAGTGAGGAAAAGGATAACGACTCCCCGTCAGAGAGAGAGGCCGATTCATTAGGAGCAATCCCTAAACTCTAAAACTGCATAGCCAGCGCAGGATGCAGGAGTCACTGTCAGTAGAGGTTGTCACCCGTAGAGAGAGGTTTGACTATTATATTGCCTTAGGCTGACTTCCTATGAGGGTCAACCACCAGAGAGGCTTGACTAGAGAAGTCTTTACCCGTGGCATGGTATTGACACCCTTCCAACTGGGGTTACAAGTTGGACCACACCAATGCGAGGTCGGGGCATGTCAGTTAAGTAACAACTTCCTACAGTTGCAGTTTCAGTATCAATCTTCAGAAATTAGGACTGTCAGATACAGTCATCTATCTCAGTGAGAAACTCAAATAGTTCCATTAATTCATAGACCACCCGTCAGATAGGCTGGGTCTCATATATAGTTATTCAGTATCATATCCAGAGATCACCCAATAGATAGGCTTGATCTCAGTTTCAGAATTAATTGAGTAATCTCATTATTAGATCCAGAGATCACCCGATAGATAGGCTTGATCTCAGTCTCAGATCAGGTTGAGTATTCTTCTGGTTAGGTTCGAACATAATCATTTTCTTACCATTAATAATAGATTCTGAAATCATCTGTTAGAGAGGTTGATCTCTGATTGAGTCAATCAAGAGCAGTGAGCTCAAAATTCAGTTATTGATGTGAGTATATTCAGTTAATCAGTTTCAGTATTCTCAGATTTCGAGATCACTCGCTAGATAAGACTGATCTCAACTTCAGTACTCACTTATTAGTATCAGATGATTCAGTGATTCAATATCTCAGCGTTAGTAGTGAGTTTAGATGACAGCAAAGTGGTACTCGAGTTTCAGTATTTAGAGTTATGATGATTATGATTATGGTTTGTGCATTCATGTTTGTGTTCTCATTCGGTACTCTTATGATTACTCAGTTAAGTAATTATTCATACATGAACCCTTGTATTTAGCCTTACTTCGTCTGCATACTCAGTACATTCCCATACTGACGTATTTGCGTTATGGTGTTTTATTTAACACCATAGGTTTAGAGGCACGAGATCCAGAGTACCCTTAGCATTTCAGTCCCAGTCAACAGCAGTAAACGTAGCAGTGAGTCCTCTTCATTCAACAATGATTCTTTTATTATTTTTGTTTCAGATTTTGTTTATTTTCAGTAGAAGAATTTAGTTGGGGACATGTCCTATCAACTCCACAGCTCAGACAGTTTAGAGGCTTTTCGGACAGATGTATCAGTATTCAGTTTTCAATTTTTGAGTATTTTTAGATGTTTTGAACCTTATAACCTGTTTCCACATTTATTATCTATATTATGCAGTATTCAGGTATAGATATCAGTAGAGGGTTGGCTTGTGGTCCTTCGGGATCATGAGCACCGTGTGACATTCCAGTTCAAGAAAATTGGGTCTTTACAGATAATGACTCTCCATCAGATGAATATCTATCATATTATGGTTCGGACACTATGTTAGCTTTTTTTTGAATCTCTCTTATATCTTATGAAGGGCTTCGATTAGGAACAGCCTGAAGTTGCTGATCTCGTCTCTCAACTGTACCCTTCTGGAAAGCGGTAAAAACCTTTCTAGGAAAGCCTCTTTCAATTACCTCCAGTTGGTTATAAAATCGGGCGTTAGCTTATTAAGCTATAGTGTTGCCTCCCCAGATAGAGACAACGAAAATAAACGCAATCGAATGGCATCTTGTCCCACTCCCAGCTTATCAAAGGACTTGCAAATAGTGACAAAATTCATTAACTATATATTGGGATCATCTCCCAGGAGTCCACCAAACAACCTCTTCAGATGAAGGAGTTGGATCATAATACTGGTAATATTGAACTTTGCTCCTGGTGCTAGAGGTAGAGAAATAATAGCTTCAGTGGCACCAGCTCCATCCATTCCATCTTCATCATTATTAAGATCAAATTGAACAGCTTGACGATCAGGTTTCGCCCTAAAAGGGCAGTTTCTGTTCATATTTCTGTTTATTGGTGCAGCTACATTCTCTGCACGCCTTTGATTAGCAGGATCTAACAAGTCATCATCCCCTAGATCATCATCGTCAGGGTTACGATGACGTGCCTGCTTTCCATCATTCTGCTGATTTAGTTGAGCTCTAGCCAATCCGGCTAGTCTCTTAGAATCTTGAGGTTTTGTTATTCTGCCAATAAGTTACGGTTTTGGATATATTGGTAATAACGGTGCACCCAATCTCTGTGTACTTATCATACACAATAATTCCCCTACACAAACAGAAACAACAAATGAAAATAAAATTTTGGGAAACTTGACCAAATGTTGATTAACAAGCACAAACTTAATTGACAAATGTATTCCCCGGCAACGACGCTAAAATTTGATAAGCCCAAATTACAACTCTCTTACGAGAGAGTAAGCGATCATTTTTAAATATAAAACCCAACTGGGTTGGGTGTCAAATCCCACAGGGAATACCATGTTCACTAAGTATTATGACTGTTATTAGATTGTTGATCTAAGGCTTTGAAATACAAAGGAGTTTGGGGAATGTTAACAGAGTTCTTTTGTATTTATGTTACACAAAATTCCAGCTGCTGAGAGTAAATGTAGATGTAATTCCAATGAGAATGAATTAACTAGAGTTATGCTCACCAAGACGTTCAAACAATTAGGGTTATGAATTTGAGTTCGAATTCTAACTTATGCATCCAATTGCAAAAATTATTAAATTCTAAAAATTACCCACATATTTCTAAACCCAATGGGTATTTCACCCTTTACTTCTCTCAAACTTAAAGAATTTATGAATTATTCAATAACACTCTCATGAGGGTTGATCCTGTTAAGGCATCAACCCGTTAACCCAAAGGGTAAACCTATAGAGTTCATGTGAATCACCTATTTTCCCTACATCCACTTTCTTGTTAGACAAGTGGAATTTATGGGCTCACTTCTCAAGTTTGCAACTAAGAGATGTCATTAAAATTAAGAAAGATTCATGCAATTTCGATAGATGTTAGAAAGCAAACCCATTCACAACCCCAAAATATTTCTCTATATCAAGGCTCCCATAACCCTAGTTATGGGAGTTTAGCTACTCATCTCCATGTCAGAAATCAAGATTATATTGGTGTTCATAAACAACTTTAGAAGAGTACTTACAAAAGTCACAATATTGTTCTCCTCAATCTTTAATGGAAAAAATGAAAACTGATAATCAAGACTCCCTCTCTGGATTCAAATCTCAATGAAAAATAATGCAAAACTCTTAATAAAGATAAAAGTATGAAACTGAAGACAAAAAAAAGTCCCTACTAAACCCTAATACTTGGTATTTATATGTTCCCCGCTAAAAGGATTTAAAATTTGAAATCATAAAATTTGCGTCCAAAGTGATGGAAAAATTGGTGGTCCATCGCAAGGTTGACGGTCCACCATTAGGCCCATCGCTGCTGATCTGGGAAGGTTACTTTCTGGATAAGACTGATGGCCAACTTAATGGTCCGTCGTAAGTTTGACGGTCCACCATTTGGTCCGTCTCTAAGTCCTTCAGGGATCCAAATTATGGATGAACTTGACGGCCAACTTGGTGGTCTGTCGTAAGAATGACGGTCCACCATTTGGTCTGGCACTGAGTCCTTCGTGGAGCCTGGTTCTGGATAATGCTGACGGCCAACTTGGTGGTCCGTCGTAAGACTGACGATCCATCATTTGGTTCGTCGCTGTAGGACCTGAAGTCTTGGGTTCTATTTAGCTTGACGGTCAGGTTGGTGATCCGTCGCAAGACTGACGGTCCACCATTTTGACCGTCAGAATTATTTTCTTGCCACTTTTCTGAGACTTCTCTTCAACTCACTCCTTGCACTGAAACATTAAAAACCAGCATTAAACACAGCCTTAGTTGCTTGAAAATATACAACTTTCTCAAGACAAAGATGTAAAATATTTCGTTGAAAGCCGGAACATCAGTGACCAATCGAATTGAGTTCAAATTTAGATTTCCTAGTTTCTAATTGTTGTTTCTAGTTTCAATTTATTTATTCTATCACTAATTAGCAAACTAGTAAGTACCTACTAGGTTGATAATTAGTCTTGAGTTTGTTTTGTTCGTCTCTTCACTTTTTGTGTGCTTTTCTTATTTTTAAGCCGTAGTAGTTTGTTGGTTCAAGTTCGTGCATTATTTTATTTGAGTCTTATTAAACAAAAATTAATTCCAGGCCAAGGCATATCCACCACTCAATTCACTTACCAAGTATTGCCAAGTCTTCAACACTTGTGAGACCAAGTGTGAGGTGAGATCCGAGTGAGAGTGTGGTGAGGCTTTTGAACTAATTTGTTTATTCATTTTGTAGGTGTTGTCTTGCTGTTTTTTTTTTTTGCTTTTGTTAGGTACATTTGAGATGGAATCCGAGGGTTCCACACCTCAACCCTTGGATAATGATATTTTGGGATCCTTGATAGCTCGGTTTGAGGCCTTTACCTGAGATATGAAGGGTGATATAGATGCTATGAGGAGAGACATGAAAGATGATATGGATTCTATGAGGAGTGAAATGGTGACTTTGATGGGTGGTGTGATTAGAATGAAAATGGGGGTTAATCGACTATGTCCACCAAACCCTCCACAAGTTCAAACCCCTCAAAACCAAAGATCCTACACTCCTCTAAATCCAAGGCCACCAATTCAAATCCTCCTTCAACCAAACCCGGTTCCCCTATCCAAGCTTTCTAAAACCGAATTCCCTCCATCCAAGTAGAACAAGAGGAAAAGTTAGAACCCAAGAAAAGTGAGGCCAAGCCTCAATATGGAGAGAAAATAGATGGTGAGGTACAAGAAGAATATGAGAAAAGAAAGAAGAAAAGGGAAGGAGAGGTTTCGGAATGTGAGCTTGAAAAGGGAAAAGCAAACTTGATTGTGGCACTTGCCCACAAGTGTGCCTTGCTAATTCCTAACCCAAAAGCTAGCATTTTGCTTAGTTTTGATTCTTCTTATACGCAGGTACAAGATAAAATAATATCCAAGAAGGATCCAAAAGGAGTTCCACATGAAAGCATGGGAAATGAACTAGTGACTACCTTGACCTAGAGCTCCAAAAGGGTGGACTGCCCAAGCCTAACCCGAGGTGATTTTGCTACTCTCAACACTTCCTTAAACTCAAAATATTGTGATTTAGTGTTTTGTGAAGTGGTTTTGGGTTTGCAAGTGCATACCTCTTTCCTTAGTTCTCTTGTTGTGTATAATGATCAATGTGCTCCTAAGAATAACTCAATACTTCAGCATGTGAATGATATGCTTGAAATCTCTCAAGTAGGTGTTGATCTTGTCAATGAGTATGGTTCTTTGAAATTGTGTGATGAAATCCATGAAGTTAGTATTGTTCAAGGTGACCATGTGTATGCTAAAATTGTGTGTAATGCCTTGGGAAGTTATGATTTTGATCCTCAAGTGAAAAGGGTAGGTAGTTACGGCCTTGACCCATGTCTACTACTTCTCTTTGACCTCGGGGTACTTGTGAGGTGTTGGAAGTGTAGTTTTGGTTCATGCTAATTATATTTTAATGTTGATGCTATCCACTTCCTTGGTACCCTTTATGCCAAGTCTTTTATGCCGAATACCATGGATGTGTGGGTGTATGTCAAGTGTGAACAACTAAGGATTGATGATATGAGTGTGGTACTAATGGTGATTCATTGTGAAGTGATCTCAGTTTTTCTTGATATAGATGTGCATGTTTCTTCTATTGTTAGCTATCTTGACGTGTATAATGAATCATGTGCTCCTAAGGATAGCTCACTACTTGATCATGAGTATAGTGTGATTGAAAACCTTCAAGTTAGTGAAGATGCTTATAATGTAGGTCGTGATGATGAATATGGTCCTTTGATTTTGTTTGATGAAGACCTTGATTGTAGTAGGGTCCATAGTGATCATGTTCATAGGAATATGGTGAGTGATGGAATATGTGTTTGTTTCGGATTATATTCTTCACTCCTTGATGTTTGCCTTAGTCGTGTCCTTTGTGATGTTTGTGGTTGATGTTTCTTACTCATAACAAAGGATGGTTGGGTGTATTCCAATAGTGTACCCCCTTGGCATGATTATATAACTTGTGGTGCTAGTGCTAACCCTCGTACCATGAGGAATGTGTGCTTATTTTCCCTCTCTTCCAAGGTGCAAATTTGTATGATTTAATATCTATTTTTAGCATTCAATATTTAGGAGAAATTGATTCGTAAATTATCAGCACCTTTTATGACTGCGTGAAGCACCGATAAATTCAGTAGTTGAACTATAAAGCAAAGTTATGCAAGCACAGTTTGTGGACGTAACATGTGCATATGTATAGCTCAATAAATTTTGTGGCTCAAATCTGACTAAGAATCCTCAAACTAACTTTTGATAAAACTTATATATGTTTTATAGTTGAAGTTTATTTTCTAACTTTTAAGATGTGAAGTTGTTAAATTCTTTTTTAAGTCAATTTCTAATTTCAACTAAAAATAAAATTGATACAATTAATCTCTCGTCTGTTAAGGAACCAAAAATGTTGGTTGGCTTAACCTTGTATAGACACATATTCCTCCATCCTTATTTAAAATTGTGTCTGAGCCTTGAAAAGGAAATTGTATTTGATGAGGAGGCCTTTAAATTCAAATTATGCAAATTTAAATTAATTCAATCTCAAAGTGGGTATTGATCAGGTGGGAACCCAAAAGAACTACTCCCTTTGTCCAATCCATATGACACTTTCATTTTAACCAGTTTTAGAAAGAATAACACATTCTTATATTTAGTATTTTCTCCATTTTTAAATAAGTGATTGTTTTAGCTTAGACATCTCTTCAGAAATTTCTAGTTCCTAAAAAATAAAGATAGTTTTTACTTACTTATTCTTGATAAATATCTTTAAAAAGATGTAATTTCTTGGTTATGTAAAACACTCTTTATTTAAAGAAGGGAAAATACATCAAATTCATCATGAACTTATACCAAAGAGTCGATCACACACTCAAATTATTGAGACGGCTTCTTACACCTGTACTGCTTAAAATTGAATTTATTTACACCCTAACAAACATACAATTAGTCTCATGATGGAAGGTGTTCTACACTCGTTTCACATCATCGTCATGTTACTGTCACGTCAGATATTATGTAAAATTTTTAAATAAATAAATTTCATGTCATTATTATTGTTTCTTCTTCACTATACACCACCAATTCACCATTAAAAACCACCATTAAAGCTATTATCACTAAACTCATATCTCCACCATAAAAATTTCTGAAAAGCCACCATCAAATTCTAAAATACATCAAAATATTGTTACTAATAAAAACTGCAACAACACTTTTACCAAATTCCTTAACTTGTCAAAAAATTTCTTTTTATCATATTTGTAGATCTTCCATAGGGACAACATGTTCATACTTATTTTATTTCTTTATTAATAAATTATTTATCTTTTGTTTCATTATTATCAAAAATACACAAATTTACTTAACTCTCATTTTTTTCATAACTAGTTTAGTCGGGCGTGCCTCGCACGTGTAATGTTTGATTATTTAAAATTAAATGACTTTATTTGTTTCGAAGATTTTTAATGAAGTGTAAGTTTAAATCACTTTTCAAAGATTCTTCACACTTTAATATAATAATATCAATATAAACATATTTTTTTAGTGTAATCACATGTATATATATATTTTATATCATCACCTTGTCGTTTGTCATACAGTAACTCTTTTCCTTTGTTGTCAAAGGCTAAGAGACACACATCAATTTGAGTCATACTTGTAGTACAGTTTTTTTTCTATATTTAAAGTTTTTTTTTATTTTTAAAATCAAATCTTTACAAAACTATTGATTACATTCTTATTACGTACTTTAAACTTTCAAAAATTTAATGCTTCTTAAATTTTCTTATTCTAATACTTCTATATTTATTTTTAATTTTTTCAAATCTTCTTAAAAACAAATTTAGTTGATTTAGAATTATTAAATTAATGAAAAAGTATTAATTGTCAGTAATTCTAATGACTTCTAATAAGGAAAGAAGAAAAGTTTTACCATAAATATATTTAATCGGTTTTTAATTTTTAAATATTAAGAAAAATAGTGAAAATACGATTTTGTCTAAAATAAAAACTTTTAATGAAGGGCAAAAAGTTCAAATGACATTTCCAAGACCCTTCGCACTTTTAATATAGTATAGATATAGATATAAATTATAGATTATAGATATAGCTAATGCTAAAAAAGTTCAAATCTTTGCAAGAAAATTTTAAGATGACCCATAAAAAATAGAGGTCAAAAGTCGCATATTAATTTTCTTCACAAGATTCATCAAGAAAATTACACCATCACCATTGTTATTATTGAAATGCCAATAATAATCACCGCAATTTTTTGTATTCGCCATTAAAATCACAACCAGAGAAGAACCCAGGATTTGAAGTCTGGGAGTGCACCAGTATTGGCAAAGGCGTGCATAAGTTCTGAATAAAGACTCAAATTTGTGTTGATCGCTTGCCTCGTTTAATGTGCAGTTTAGGTTCTAATTTATAAGATATACCTTCAATGAGGCTTTTCTGGAGATACGAACACTTAACAATTGATATTTCACTTAATAAAAAAAAATGATTTATGTGTTCATATATTTGTCATTCATGCTTATATTATTAGTCTTGAACTAGACATATGTTTATATTTTTTCTCCTTTATGCTTATTTTTGTTAAATCTCACGCTTTATTTGTAATTTGTGCTTAAATATAATGGACCTTGAAGCTTTTTTTGCCCCTTTTTACTTTTGCTAAGGCGATGAGAATTGTCTTTAAAACTAGAACTTGGTTGAGGAGAATAATATCTATCCATTTCAAATTTTCAATTCACGAGAATCAATAACAAATTTCTACAAAATAAAAAATTCATCGAGAATATAAATAAAATTAATTATTTATTTTTAATCAAAGTCCATAAATTTAAATAGAAGCAAGAAAAAAAATACAAATAAATTTTACACACTATAACTTTCAAGCAATAAATAAATATTAAAAGCATTTATGATTTAACATTATTCAAAGTTAAATAAAAAAATAAAAAAACAAAAGGAAGAGATGTATACCTGTTAGGGTCAAATGGAGAATTGAAATTGTAATTCTAGTTTCCACTTTTCAAGTAGTTTGATTTTTAGGGGAATTTAGGAAATACAGAATAGGGCTTGAAATTTAGGGGAGTGGAGATTGAAATTGCTCCTTGTAATTCTAGTTTTCACTTTAGGTGTTGTGGGGGCAGCTGAATTGGTGGCAATTAAATGTTACTATGTTAGGTAAATGAAAAAAAAAAAAAAGAGGCATTCATCAAGAATCAAACCTGCAATGTCGGAGCCCAAAGGATGCTAGCATATAAGTTCAGAACCAGCGCACCCGGACATTTTTTGTTATTGAGGGTGCACAATTATATATATTAACTCTTTAGTAGGATATATATACATATATATACGATTTTTTTAAAAAAGTTATCGAGTGCACGTACACCCTCGGCTAACCACATAGGTCCGCCTCTGATCACAACATTATCATTTTCAATCAACAAAAATAAAAACATATCTACTACTTTTTTTTATCAATCTCCAGTTCCATCACCAAGTAGTGAGGAACAAATATTTAATTAACGAGAGAAAATAGATATAAAAGAGTAAAATGGAAGCGATAATTAAAACGGAGAAGAGAAGAGGAATAAAATGAAAAAAATAAAAATAAAAAAATGAAAGGTTGTCGAAGGAGAGAGGGCTATGGATTTTCCTTTTTTTTTTCTTTTTTTTTTTTTTTAGTTTTTATTTTGTTCAAATAGGAATAAACAATATTGATGAAAGAGCCGCAACTTATGCTCTCCAACAATATCAACCAAATAACAAAGAGATAAAATTTTAAGCATTGAGCTCAAATTGATTTTCTTTTTTTTTTAGAGGTAAAATGGTTCAATGAACCGTTGTACTGTATCGGTTTTGTAAGCTGGACACTTCTACTTACATATTTGTCATCTAAACCCCTGAACCCACTAAAAAGCAACATTTTAAACACTTTTTTGGAGAGTGTAACACACTCTCCCACGTCAGCCGTTATGTGTGCCACGTCATCTGCCACATCATTTTCAAGCATTATATTAAATTTTAAGTCATTTTTAAAATGTTACATAACAAATTAAATATTAAAATTAATTTAATTAAATAAGAAAAATTTATAAATTGTAGAAAAATTTGAATAATCATGTTTTTATTTTTACTCACAAATTAAACATCAAATTCAATCCAAATAATTAAAATTCTTCTCCAACTAATTTAAATTTTTAACTATAAATTCATATATACAAACATAATGAATTTTCAATTTTTAAATTTGAATATCTTTAACAAATTCACAAAAAATTTAAGTTTTTTCAAGTTTATTCATTAAATTCACTAATTTTTTAATATCCACTATCACTCACTTTCAATTCAAATTTAAATTTTAATCCTCAAAAAATATTTAAAAAATTCAAATTTAAATTTTAATCCCAAAAAAATATGAAAAAATTTGAATTGAGAGAAAAAATTTTAAAAATAAAATAAAATTTGAATTGGGGGTACTGGGAATGGGGCTGGGGTGGGTGCTGGGAAAGGGGCTGGGATGGGGTGGGGGTGCTGGGAACGGGGCTGGGGTGGGGTGGGGGGTGCTAGGATGGGGTTGGGGTAGCGTGGGGGTATTGAGATGGGGCTGGGTGGGGTGGAGGATGCTGGGAATAAGGCTAGGGTGGGGTTGATGTGCTGGGAAAGGGGCTGGATGAGGGTGGGGGGTGCTGGGAAAGGGACTGGGGTAGGGTGGGGTAGAGGTGTTAGGGTGGGGTGGGGGTGTTGGGACAGGGCTGGGTAGGGTGGGGGTGTTTGGGACAGGGATGGGTGGGGTTGGGGGTACTAGGGTGGGGTGGGGTGGGGTGCTGAAAATGGGGTTAGGGTGCTGGGAATAAGGGTATTGGGACGGGGTGGAGGGTAAGGTGGGGGTGGGGCAGGGTGGAGGGTGGGGGAGAGGGGGCTGGGGTCGATGCGGGAAGGGGTGGGGTAGGGGATGGCTGGAAGGGGGGAGGGGTTGGGGAAGGGGGAATTTTTTTTTTTTCTAAATTTATTATTTTTTTAATTTTTAAAAATATTTCTAAATTAAAAAAATTGAAAAAAGTTGAGTGGCCTTTTTTATTTTTTGAAAATTATTTTAATATAAAATTGACTAAAAATTGATCCCTACTTGCATCTTAGGCGAGTGCCTTCATGCTCTTCGTCCTACTCAGCAATTTCAATGCCACGTAGGCTCGGTCAACAATCAAAGGATGCAAAATATAGTTTTTTAATGGGTTCAGGGGTCCAGGGGTCCAGATGACAAACATGTGAGTAGAAGTATCCAACTTACAAAACCAACCTAGTACAGGGGCCCATTGAACCATTTTGCCTTTTTTTAGAAGATGAACTTTACCTTGCAACTTTTTTAACCCTTTTTTTAATTGGTAAAAAAGTCCATGTGGCTATATTTTTAAAAGAAAAAAAATCAAAAATACTTCTGTTTCTTTTTGTTTTTAATTTATTGCCACATCAACTTTTGGAGTGTAAATAAATTTACTTTTGAATGATATAAGTGGATAATAAATCGTCTCAATAATTTGAGTGTGCAATCAATTTTTTGGGACAAAGTCAAGGAGCATTTTATGTCTTTTCCCTTTGAAGATAAAACTTAAAAGAGCATCATTCACTTATTTAGGAACAAAATAAAAAGGCTACATACTTAGAAACGAAAGAAGTAACCGTTCAACTTTAAGATGTTTACTTTATCTTTAATGAAAAAATTTATATCCACAGAAATATTTACTACTAATTTTTTAGAACACAAATTTTATTAGTCTTTCTGTTTTAAACTCTGTGTCAAGTCAAATTATATCAAGGGAAAAGGACGTAGAGAGTATATTAGAAAGCAAAATGAAACTGACAAGAACTTGAAATGAGTATCAAAGTCACTTACAGGATTATCATATTCATTACTGGGTAACAATCCCCACCCACAAATGAAACTTTACAATGCTAATCCAAATCAATAGTCCCAAAGTGTATATTAAACAAGCAAAATGAGTATCAAATCACTTCAGGGATATCACATTATTCATCAATAGGTTAATTATGATGACAAATACAAAGGGATACTATAGTACAGGACATGGACTAACAATGAAATGGTACAAGATATGAAACCAAAGGACAAAAAACCAATCTCATTGAAGTGATGAGAATAATTTTCATGATTTTCTTTGTTCCATTAATATACAAATTTCCATCTTCAAACTTCAAACTCAAAAAGAAACAAGACATGTAAGCACAATAGCCCTCTGCAACTAGCAAAAAGAATTTGAGATATTCCCCGCCTTTCCACGATTTACACTCCTGGATCCTTTTCTGCGGCTCCATACCTCCTTGCAGAACTACACTAACTTCAATTGCATGCTGCAACCATCGAGAAGTTGTAGGATAGAAGACATATATCCACTGCAGCTAACGGATAGGGTGGTATTGAGCAGACACTCTTTTCGGAGGTAGTTTCCGCAGGATGTAGAGCACAAGAGCTGAAGGAAGAATTTCCACGAGCTGCCACAGGGAAAAGTGTCATTTTAGAGACAGAGAGATGACAGAAAGAGAGAGGAGAGAAGGTCGGAGGGTGTCCAAGGTGCATGGAAAAGGAAACAATGTGTACCACGTAGTATATCAAATTTAGAACTGGATGGTCCAAGACATCTAGTGACGCATCAGCATCAAAAGCAGATAACGCAACCTATATTGAGAAAGATTAGCAGCAACAAAGAAGATGTACAGACATGAAAGCTGGTTCACAGAGATAATAAGATTGTGTGACAGAGGACTTGATCACTGGTTGGATACTATTAATTCTGAAAAGGAATTAATTAACATACTAAGCCGAGTTTGAATTTAGGCTCAAAACAACAGCTGCTATTAAACCTAACCCTTTCTGTATCAAATTTCTACTCTTGGCATCTTCATGTGATTGTGTCATTCTGTTCTCTTATCATTTTCCAGGAGGTGAGAATAGCGGCAAGGGTGCACTTAACTCACATCTTGTTATTTCAAAATAGCTACAGCATTTAGTGTCTCACTTGCAAAAGCAACCAATTAAACCTTGGTGCCCATGCGAGCTGAGAGAGTTGTCTTGATGCACATTTATGCAAATTGAAATGGCACAAGGAGGCCATTAAATTGGTGAAAACCAAAATGCTAACAGTATTTAGGAGAGAAAGGAGAGGGGAAAAGAGCCTTACCACAAAGCATCTAATGAGGAAACAAGTGAAACAAATGGCAGTTACAGATCCAACCTGCAATCATACATATACGTCATGTCCATGTGAATCACCATAGAGTAAGAGATCTCGAGAACTACTATGCATTAATTATAACATTTATGCGTGCATGCAGCTCTAACATAAGTGAAACTTCAGACCTGACAAAATCGTATCAAATTAACAAGGGAATAGTTTAACCGGTAGAAGTAAAAGATTTAAGAATAAGCAGGTAGGCCAAGAAAATGTTTCATTGAAGTAGGTGGGTGTAGCAATTTTGTGCATGCATTGCAGAATCTTATCTTTCTAAGAACCCCAGTGAGATTCTGCAATTATCAATTTTAGTTCTTTATTGTTCATCCATGAATGCTTGCACTAGGGTAGGTTATCTACGTCACATCTGTTGGAGTACGGCCTTTCCCCAGACCCTGTGTGAGTAAGGATGTTTTGTGCATGTAGCCCAAGAAAATGTTTCGTTGAAGTCGGTAGGTGTAGATATTTTGTGCATGCATTTCATCTTCCAGTTCCATTACAAAAATACAGGCATTCCCTCAGCTAGTAAATCATGACAAGAATCTCATCTTTCTAAGAACCCCAGTGAGATTCCGTAATTATCAATTTTAGTTCTTTATTGTTCATCCACGAATGTTTGAACTAGGGTCTACGTCACACCCCTTGGAGTACGGCCTTTTCCCAGACCCTGTGTGAGTATGGGATGCTTTGTGCACCAGGCTGCCCAGTTCTTTATTGTTCATCTGTAGATGAACCCCCCAAAAAAGAAAGTGCTTAAGGTGGATCCAGTTTGGCATTTACTTCAAATAACTGGTTGTATTCCCATTTACCCAGTACCGCAGTGAGTGCACATAGTTCTTTCTCAATTTATACAGTCACTTTGCCCATTGCTGTTTACATACATCAAATTAGCTTTCGAGTTTTGAACCATTCCCGTGATGATTGAAGTGCTAACTTCAACAGACATCACTACTTGCAGCAGCAGATTTTATCATTCCACCGTGCTCAATTAAACACACATCTATCAGGAACTGAATAGGAAGATGATGATATCCCGTCAGCCTCAAAAGCCATAGCACTGTTTGGGTGAATGACAGGAATGCCTCCAAGTTCATGTATCTGATTAAAAGGAGACAACAATTCTTGTTGTATCATTTGTTCTTATCATTTCAGTATTTCCAATAGATATATAGCTATAATCTGCAGAATAGTGATAAACTTCCATATCTTGTTTTATTTCACGTAGGAAGACATTTGCGGTCAAGTATGGCTGTTATAGCAAATTTACATATCTGTTATAGCTGGAATGTCCCAGAAGGGAATAAGCAAAACCATCACTACTCCTAGACTTCAAAGTCTAAGAAATAATTCCCACTGGTAGGCAGAGAGAAGAAGATTTGTTTTTTAGGGAAAAAGATTACATGCATGCATTTCCTATCGGAAACAGGCTCTCTATCTTCCAAGGTAGGAGTGAGGTCTGCGTACACACTACCCTCCCTAGACCTCACTTGTGGCATTACACTGGGTATGTTGTTGTATTATGCATGCATCTACTGCACTACACCAGTCTATAAAACACCAAAACAAGTTCTTTCCATATAGTAAGAAGCTATGTTGCTTGGACTCTACGAAAAATATTGACAGTTGAGTGTTGGACATTCCGACATGGGTGCGGCACCATTTTGAGTGTCCGAGCTACATAGGTAAAAAGACAAATGGGTGGAGGTGCAAACCTCATGAAGCTTCTTTCTTCTCCCTTTAGATTCGATGGGGAAGCGTCTCAACATAGAAAATAACCTGATGATAGTAAAAAGATGGAAGCCCACAAGAAGTATACAAAATCAGTTATGTCTAAGGCTCTAAGCCACGGTCAATGACATAAAGTTGTATGGCTTAAGAAGATAAATGCGCCAAAAAATAGCAGTTAGTTCACCTTCCTCCATACAGCAAAAAACCTAATGCAGCTATAAATGACACAACTGCACCAAATGTAATAAAATGATAGATTAATGAGAAAGACAACTCTGAAAACAGTTCTAATCTTCAGAGTATGTGAGAATGAATATAAAGATTCACCTGCTATAAATATCTTCCCAATGAATTCCACCGTGCTGTTATCGTTCATCCAGAGGTACCCCCAAATACAAGCCTGATGCAAAACCATTTTTTCAGGAATATATATACTGAGATAGAGGTCTACAGACTCGATGGCGTGTTAATTTGGTGCAAGGGAGTTGGTTCAGGTTATTCACCTAGAAATCAAGAATAATGGACTACGTTATCTTTAGAAATGTCAGTTCTTCTTTAACAATAAAGGGATCTTGGTTGGCCTCCTATTTTCAACAATTACAGCTGGCGTCGACCAGCTGTGCGATACAGACAGACACGAAGAAGAAGGGAAATCGGATACGACCTCTAGCTTTGTGTATGGGGAAAAGAAAAAAGAACTCCATTAACCAAAGCAGGGTCATATAAAGATGAATAGGACCCAACACTTAAAGGACTGAGAAGCGCTTGATATTAATGAGAAACAACCACCTAAATGCAAGTGGTTATTGACTAGAAAACACCACCCAAGATTGATGGATTCCCTAGATATCTCAATATATTTCATATCCCTATAAGCAAAATAAATATACATTATAAAAAAAAAATAATTACCAATATCTAATCCAGCGTATATGTCCACTAAGCAACAACAAAGCCTACTAGTAAATGAGGAAGCGAAGTATGAAGCGAACCTGTATGAAATATATTGCACCATTTACTGAAATATAGAAGGTTCTCAGCTTATCCGTTGGTAAACTTCTAGCCTGCTCATTGTACAAAGACAACAGTTAGGAATTGACGGGTCAGTATTACGCTCGGAGGATGCTACACATTCACTTGCCTGGCGATATATCTCAGCCCAAAATAGAACAAGAAGTGTATATGCTGAGAAAAAAAGCAGGCCTGGTAGATCCAATAATACCAAAGTCAACACCTGGTTTAACATGGAGTAAATGTTAACATCAATTGGCAAACAGTTACGAAGCCGCTCAAGTGGCAGCGGTGGCATGTATTAAATTCTTCTTCTCACATCATCAACACAAAAACATAATAATGGATGAAACAACTATCACAACAATGAGCCTTGGAGTTCCATTCAATATGAATTCTTATTCTAATGTAATTATCACATGATTTCTTGCCTTTAGGACCATTCAACAGTTCTGTGTCAAGCTAAGTTTAATGATACCAACTATTCATGCATAAATTTAGTCAAGAAAAGATAATTTTAAGTAAGAGGGCAGAAAACCATGGTTATCGAGTTGCTATCGGTGGATTAATTAATCCCTCGCATAAACTCATAGGGGACAAAAAGCTTTTAGAGCTAAATGTTGGAGGTAACAACTAAATATTAACAGAGATGCTACAGTTCGAAAAAGTATACATAAATTTAAAGAACTTGCTCAATCTTATCACAGCCAAATAGTCCCAATAGCTGAGACCTGTAGAAGATGGAGTAATTATGACGACCTTCAGAAGTAATATGAAACAAATGATCTAAACAAGTTCAATCAAATAAGCTCTCATGTTTAACATATAAGACTGGCCGCTATTGACAGTATATTAGTATTAAACATAAGATTAGTCAGTACGGGGGATATTTACTTCAGAAACAACAAAATTAACAAGTATGAAACCTAGGAGGAAATGATTATTAAACAGGCAATATATTCAAGTAAACATACATTGTCAAATGCTATTGTAACAGCACATGAACACAGCAGAACTTACCTTGTGATGGAACAGAAACACTTCTTTGTGAAATCCAAAGACAATGGCGCGGACTGAGAAAAGAAGATGTACATTTAAAATTAATTCACTGAGGCAAAAATCATAAGATAGTTACTTAGGCTAACTCTATCTTACCTCCATTTACAACAAAGTTCATGAAATGGAAAACCTTTTGTGTTGTCCAACCATATTCAGGTACTCTCAATTGTATTCTAATTAATTGAATCTGCAAACGGTCAACACATACACTCAACCAGAAGCCCCAAGACTAATAGAGAGTCGTGGAGATACAACACTAACGGCATGCAACTAAAAAGTCATGGTACGTGAGAACTGTATGCTCGTCAGAAAAGATTTCAACATCCATAAATGCACACCAAACAACTTCACTATATACCAATCACAAACCTTAGAAAAAGCTAAACATTTTGACAATGAGATATCAGACAACTTACAAATAGCATTAAGACAATCATTTGTTTAGGAATAATTTGGAAAAAAGCTAACAAAAGCAACCATTTTGCACTAAACCCTGTGAAGGTTGTGCAGAAATTAGAGGATAGTGCATGGGACTGGAAAGGATGAAAAATTAGATATTTGATCTTAATTATTGTATCTCAATAATTATGAAGTTCCTTTTTTGATAAGGTAATATTTTATGGAAAACAGCATCATGTTGATACTGTGAGATTACAAGGAAAAAGGCTGACCTTGACTACATTAAAATCCTAAACAGCCGAGTAAGTCCAACAGACTATGAAATCCAAAACAACATTTCCATCTATCCAAAAGTACAGATAATGTAGGGCAATCTTCTCATCCTGCAATAGCCCCAAGCTCCTCCTAAAAATTCTTTCTCCTCTTTCTATCACAAGGCCCATATACCAAAGAAAATATGCATTTAACTCAGAATATTTATGTTCTAAAAAAACATTTGCTGTATGTTCCCCCGCCAACTTTTCACTGCAATCCATCTTGTTTAATACCACATAATTATAGATCCCACACTGTTTCCTATTACCTCGAGCTCTAACCAGCTCATCCATCTGCTTACCCATTCAGCTTAATCAAGGAGCAATTACAGTATTACACTGCTTCAATTTTGCCTCGCTCAAACAAACTATCTCAGCACTCCATTTTTTAAACAAAGACTTCATCAACCTCCTTTTTACGGCGTCATTCAATCCCCTAACTTTCCAGCATAACATTTTAATTTTTCATCGTCTACATGTGATGGCCTTCCTTCCCCTATCTCTACTTCCTGCCTTCGTCTCCATAATTGACCCCAAAATTCTTCAACCCCTCTAACTCCCTTTGATTCCTCTTCTATGGCAATAGGCTTTTATTTTGTGCCTTTAGGTCTTGCTATTCTGTATCTTTCAATTCTCATTAGGAGACTTAGCTAATCATTCTCCTGATCATCTGCCTTGACACCCAACTGATGACATAATTTACCATATTCGATTTCACTCAGCGTGAAACGTCAATGAAATTTAAGCTCTCTTGGATATTGAATGGGCCATTATCGTAACAAGGAAGTATTAATCTCTGAGAAGGAGCATCAATTGTGATGTTGCATGATCTTTTTCCACCTCACTACCCAAAATTTCATTAACAGGATCTCCCTCAAAGGACTCTAACAGGATCAGCACTCTCTTCAGCAATCACATCCAAGTTTGGCTCTAAAAGATGTTCATCTATTGTATTCGCCTCTTCAGCCTCGTTCATCACCATCATCTCTTCAATAATAATTTGAGAGGCTGCACTTTGTTGGGACTATCATGGACTGATTATGACTCATAAGAAAGAATCGATTCTTTTCCAGAAGCAGGGGGGTCCGAAGGAGATATATTGACTTCAAATTTAACAGTGTAATCTAATCTACATATTCCCTACCCTTGTAATTAACCATGTCAATGCGTTAGAATCAGTTTAAACCATGAACTAGAATCATCAATAGCTTTCTAAATACCTTAGTTGGAAACCCTCAAGCACACTACACTATATAAACAACCATTGCCAATCGTGCTTTACATATGCTCCTAAAAAGACTTTCACCACAAAAAAAAAAGGGGAAGAGAAGGAACAACAACACAGCCAGTGTAATCCCACAAGTAGGGTCTAGAGAGTGTAATGCATACACAAACTTTCCCCCTACCTTCGGAAGTAGAGAGGTTGTTTCCGATAGACCCTCGTCTCAAAGAAAATTATAGAAGTGGAGAAACCACAACAAAATACTAAACACGGAATGACAAAGCACTCTGAAAAAAAAAAGTAACTAAAACAAAATAATACAACAATCCAAGTACAAGGAACAATAAAAAGTAACAGCAATTGAAAGAGCAAGAAACTACAAGACTTATACTACGACTACGCATATGGAAGAACAACCTCAACTGCTTACTAACCTTCTACCCTAACCCATGTCCTTCATAATTTCCTATCCAAGGTCATTGTGAAGTTTACAGAGATAACGAAAACAAAGAAGCCATAGAAGCACATTTGCTCATTATTCAACTATCAGAGAAACTATTTACATTGCCTCTGCTGTAGGTCTTATTTATAGACTAGAGTATAGAGTATACCTTCTAGAATTGTCTAGAAGATTCTTAGGTCTTAGCTCAACTACATCACACTTATGGCACATGATTGCCAGCTCACCACTCGGCTCCACATCATCAACTATCTAACTAACTCTCAACTATATTGTACAGTAGCTCAATGTAACAGTAACTGACTACCATTAACTAACTAATGGATAACTAACTGACTGAAATAACTTTCAATAGTCATGTTCCTGGTAAGGAATAGAATAATAATAAAAATAACAACAGGGAAGTAAACAAACAAAATCAAAACCTTAAGTTGAAATCAATATTCAGTTTCCACAGCATCTCAAGACTTTAGCACCCAAACATTCCTATCTACAACAAGTATTGAACTTTGTATCATTAACCAAACAATAATTCAATCATAAAGACTTTCTCTTTTCAACTCCCCAACTTCACTACAACAACATCATACTCAGCGAATCCCACAAAGTGGGGTTTGGGGAGGATAAAGTGTACGCAAACCTTACATCTAGCTTGGAGGTAGAGAGACTGTTTTAAATAGACCTCAGTTCAAGGAATAAACAGTCAAAAGCAGTATAGAGAAAGAAATATAGAAAATAAAGAAGTAATGGCAAAATACTATAGATAACCTGACAAATCATCCTCAGTAATCAATCACAAGATAAAACTCCACAACTTCACTAAGATTGGTAAATTCAGAAAAAAGACAATGTTTTGACAATTAGCCATATCCAATTCAAATTCATAATAACAAAATACAATCTTCTTTTTATACACAGAGAAAGAGAGAGATAGTAATAATTACAAGAGCAACAGAGGAGACAAGAGCAAAAGCAGCACATAGAGAGTAAAAAATCCCATCTTGCCATTCAACTGATTCATTGACTTCATCCCACCACTTTAATGGCATTTCCAATTCAACTGGAATTCTTGCCATTTCAGCTTCTGGGTTATCCCTATTTTCTCTTTTCTTGGCTCTCCCCACAAAGTCAAAAATACAAAGAGATTTTAGAGAGGAACGTGTTGGCGTGCTATGAGTAGAATGATATAATGACAACTAAAAAGAACGAAATGGAAGTATGGAGAGAAAGGTGAGGTGGGGGTGGGGTCTAGTAGGAAGAAGGACCGGTGGAAAAAGGATTCAACGGAATAACTATTTCATTTTTCCCAATAACTATGTCAATTAATTCAGGTACATATTAAACTATTCAGTTTTTCATAAATAATTTTAATTGAGTCTAATTTATTAACGTGGCAAAAAATATAAACTACATATAATACACACGCTAATAATATGGTAAAATAACGAATTTAATAATGATATATGATATTTTAATTTAAAATAATTATAAAAATAATTTTTTAATAAAATTAAATTTAAATAAAAAATAAATAAACTAATTAACTCCCCTTCCAACCCTCTCTTCCAAACACCCTTACCCCTTCAACAATTGAACACCCCCAGCCTCCTTGCCCACCCCCTGCAGCCATTCTCTTCCAAACACCCCTCCCCCTCGTCGATTGAAACACCCCAGCCCCCTTCCTCACCCCCAATAGCCTTCTCTTCCAAAAAACCCCCCCCTTCATCGATTGACCCCCCAAGCCTCCTTCGCGGATTGAACAAGAAAGTCAAAAAAAAAGAAAAATTGTATCTTATTAAGGAAAATTGATGGTTATTTTTTTTATTTTTTCAATGTGTTTTTAAAGAAGCCATTAATGAAGAAGAAGATACTGAAAAGTCATTAATTATGGTTTCTTACTCAATTTATATATGAATGGTTTTTAAAGAAGCCATTAATGGTGAAGAAGATATGGAGAAGAAGATGATGCCTATTTTTTTTTATTTCTTTATAATGTGTTTTTTTTAATTGGTTGGTATTTTTTATGTTTAATTTTGTTGATTAATTATGCTTTGCCACTTAACTTATATGTGAATGATTTTTGAAGAAGCCATCAGAGGCGGATCCAGGATTCGAAAGCTCCGGGTGCCACCTTGTTTTAAACAATAACGTATACTCCGACGATATTTTAGGATAGTGGAGTCAATATTAAAAAAATAAACTATAATTATATATATCAACAAATGTTGGTAGTACATGAAGGCTTGCCTATTTGATATTGTCAAGTGTTTTGTCAGAAGAGGTCAAGGGTTTTATTCTTCATAGCCACAATATGTTTTTTCTTAAGAGAAAACAGACAGTATAGTGCTAAAAATCATTCTAAAAAACTTAAAATACAATGTTGAGCAGGGATTGAACCCACATTGTTGGAGTAAAACCCAACCATTTCGACCACTTGCACCACCAATTCCTTTGATATTATGGGTGCCAAGCGTAATATTTATACATTAACTGATACATATACACATAAATATATAAAGTTTCAACCGAGAAGTGAGGGTGTCGTGGCACCCCAAACCTTCTACATAGATCCGCCTCTGGAAGCCATTGATAGAGAGAAGATATGGAGAAGAAGAAGATGGTATTTCTTCTTTTTTTAAAAAAAATTCTTTAATGTAATTTTTTTAATTGGTTGGAATTGCTTATATTTAATTTTTTTTAATTAAAAATGGTTTCTCACTTTTCTTTAGGAGAGTGCATTACACATATCACGCCATGTCAGCGCCACATCAGCAATTGGGCTCAATTGACACATTTTGTGAAGGAGCCAAGGGTCCAATAAGTAGATGGTTTAATTGAAGTGCCTATGCGGAAAAAGTGAAATAGTTAAGGGGCCTGTATATGTATTTAGCCAAGGATTCATGAGTTTTTCGGGGATTTTTGGTGATTATAAATCTGTATCTATAACCGGTCTCAAAAATAGACTCAAATTGGGGTGACTTTCAAATTTTAGCTTCAAATAAAAAAAACTTTCTAAAAATAGTCTTTACCTATTAACTAATATTCTTTTGGATAAAATTACTCGTGATCAATGGAGTAAATTACATAAATGATCCTCATAGATAACAACTCCATATTTATATCTTTCAACTTTTTTTTTTTCTCTTTTTAATTTTTCTTTTATTTTTTTTATTTTTTTTTTAATTTTCTCAACCCTTACTTTTTTCTTTTTTTCCTCTCAACTTCTTTTTTTTTTTTCATTTTTCTTTTATATTATTTTTCTTTTTTATTTTTTCTTTCCCTTTTTTTTTTTTGTTCTTTTTAGTTTTTTCTAACCCTTACTTTTTTTTTACACCTTTCAACGTCTACTTTTATTAAGAAAAAAACTTTTTTGATTTTTTTTATTTTTTTCTTTTTAAATTTTTCTCGACCTTTATTTTTATATAATTTTTTTTTTATTTTTATCAACCTTTATTTTTTTTTTCTTATTCTCTCTCAACTTCTACATTTTCTTTGATTTTTATTTTTTAATATTTTTCTTCATTTTCTTCTTTTTTCGGAATTTTGTTTTTTTTGTTTTTTTCTTCGATTTCTTCCATTCAAGTTACATCTCGTGAGCAAGAGTTGACACTATCACATTATAAAGGTTAGACTTACGACTTTCAAACAATAAGCTACGTTTCATGGGCAAGAGTTAACACTACTACATTGTAGAGGCAAGACTTATGACTTTCAAACGACAAGTTATGTTTCATGGGCAAGAGTCGACACTACCACATTGTATTTTGATTTATGAGATATTTTATAACTCTTACCTTAGAGGAAAGACTTAGCTCAGGGACTTTCAAACAATAAATTATACCCCACGGGCAAGAGTTGACTCTACCACATTATGTTTTCATTTATGAGATGTTCTACAACTATTGTTTTAGAGGCAAGACTTAGCTTAAGGACTTTCAAACAACAAATTATGCCGCACGGGCAAGAGTTACTCTACCACGTTATATTTTCATTTATGAGATGTTCTACAACTATTGCCTTAGAGGTCAGACTTAGCTCAAGGACTTTCAAACAACAAATTATGCTCCACGGGCAAGAGTTAACTCTACCACACTATGTTTTCATTTATGAGATATTCTACAACTCTTGTCTTAGAGGCAAGACTTAACTCAAGGACTTTCAAACTACAAATTATGCTCCACGGGCAAGAGTTAACTCTACCACGTTATATTTTCATTTATGAGATGTTCTACAACTATGTCTTAGAGGCAAAACTTGGCTCAAAGACTTTCAAACTACAAATTATGCCTTACGGGCAAGAGTTGACTTTACCACGTTATGTTTTCATTTATGAGATGTTCTGCAATTATTGCCTTAGAGACAAGACTTAATTAGCTCAAGGACTTTCAAACTACAAATTATGCCCCACGGATAAGAGTTGACACTACCACGTTATGTCTTCATTTATGAGATGTTCTACAACTCTTGTATTAGAGGCAAGAGTTATCTCAAAGACTTTCAAACTACAAATTATGCCCCACGGGCAAGAGTTGACACTACCACATTATGTCTTCATTTATGGAATGTTCTACAACTCTTGCCTTAGAGGCAAGACTTAGCTCAAGGACTTTCAAATAATAAACTATGCCCCACGGGCAAGAGGTGACACTACTACATTATGTCTTTATGTATGAGATATTCTACAACTCTCGCCTTAGAGACACGACTTATCTCAAGAATTTTCAAAGAACTTCATAACAATAATTCATGCCCTTAAATTTACCTTGATTTCAAAAAAAGAAGATAACTTTGCGGATTATTCAATTTTTTATTTATTAACAAAATATAATAAAAGTTGAGAAAAAAGAAAAAAAAGATCAAACAAAATAGAGAAATTAAAAAAAGATTGAAAAAAAAAGGAAAGAAAAATATAAAGATGAAGATAAAATGAAGAATTAAAAAAATAGAGAAAAATAAAAATGAGAGGAAAAATAAAAATAAAGTTTGAGAAAAATGAGGGAAAAAAAGAGAACTGAAAAAAGACAAAAAGCAATCAAACAAAATTAAAATATATATAAAAAAAGAGTGAGAAAAAAAAGGAAAAAAAATAAATATTAAGAAAAAAGCGAAGAATTTAAAAATTTAAAAAAAATAAAAAATGAGAGGAAAAAATAAAAATAAAGTCTGAGAAAAATATGGGGAAAAAAAAGAACTTATAAAAACAAAAAATAAAAGAAAAATAAAGGTTAAAGATAAATGAATTAAAAAAAAATAAAGATATAGATAATGCTTGAGAAAAAAAAATAAAGGTTGGGACAAATGAATTAAAATATAAAAATAAAATTAATTGAAAAAATAAAAAGTGAAAATAATAAAAAAATAGAATAAGAAAATTAAAGGAAAAAAGTAAAAATAATAAAAAATAGAATAATAAAATTAAAAGAAAAAATAAAAAGTGAAAATAATAATAAAAGATAAAATTTGAGAGACAAATAAGTATGGAAAGTTTAAAAAATATATTTGAGGTGTAGAGGGGCAAAATGGTACTTGTACTATACTTAAAAAGTATGGAAAATTATTTTTTAAAGATATTTCTTATTGGGGTCAAATATCTAAAGTCACCCATATTTGGGTCTATGACATGCAATTTCCTGTCTATAATCTATATTTATATTTATAATTTATAATCTACATCTATATCCATATCTATAATCTATATTTATATTTATAATTTATAATATATTAAAAGTGTGAAGATATTTAGAAGAGTGATTTGAACTTTTTGCTCTTCAATAAACGTCTCCACAGTTGATAAAATAGTCATTTTACCATTTTTGTAGAATTATTATTTAATTATATTTATAATATTTTAAATAAGGAGTCCTAAAATATATATATGGTAAGTTCTAAAAATTAAGGAATATTAAATATATGATACAAAAAAATATATGGTAGGAATTATTAGAAAATTAAAAATTATTGAGTACTAAAATATATGAAAAAAAAAAGAAAAAACTTGAAAAAAAGGTACACGGGTTTTTCGGGCCAAAGTACACCTTGATACTAATTTCCTAGAATGCGTTTAAAAGGAAAAGGGAATAATTAAAATAAGTAAATAACTTATTAATATTATTCTAAAATTGTTATTATAATTCTTTAATTTAATTGTGATTATTATTAAATTTTAAAAAAAGGAGTCTTAAAAGATATGATAAAATTTAAAAATTAAGAAGTATTAAAATATATGATACAACATAATATATGGTAAGAATTATTAAAAAATTAAAAATTATTGAATACTAAAATATCTGAAAAGAAAAGGAAGAAAAACTTGTAAAAAAGGTACACGTTTTTTTGGGCCAAAGTACACCTCAATACTAATTTCCTAGAATAAGTTCAAAAGGAAAAATGAATAATTAAAATAAGTAGATACCTTGTTGCTATTATTCTAAAATTGTTATTGTAATTCTTTAATTTAATTGTTATTTTATTCTAAAATAATAACAATTAAATTAAAGAATTGGGCCAAAGTACACCTTAATACTAATTTTCTAGAATAAGTTCAAAAGGAAAAAGGAATAATTAAAATAAGTAGATAACTTATTACTATTATTCCAAAATTGTTATGTAATTCTTTAATTTAATTGTCATTATTATTAAATTTAAATAAGGAGTCCTAAAATATATGATAAGTTTTAAAAATTAAGGAGTATTAAAATATATGATACAACATAATATATGGTAAGAGTTATTAGTAAGTTAAAAATTATTAAGTACTAAAATATATGAAAAAAAAAAAGGAAGAAAAACTTGAAAAAAAAGTACACCTTTTTTGGGCCAAAGTACACCTTAATACTAATTTCCTAAAATAATTTCAAAGGAAAGAGGAATAATTAAAATAAGTAGATAACTTATTACTATTATTCTAAAATTGTTATTGTAATTCTTTAATTTAATTGTTATTTTATTCTGTAATAATGACAATTAAATCAAAGAATTACAATAACAATCAATACTGCACAACTTATGTAAATGTGATGATCTATCAATCATTTGAAACTTCTGATGATAAAATATATATTTATGTTATATTATTATATTAAAGTGTGAAGAATCTTTAAACGAAAAAGGGCTCAAAATGTCCTTCAACTATATGAAATGGTGCAAAAACACCCTCCTTCTACCTATTGGGCCTAAAATGTCCTTCATGCCTACCTATTGGGCCTAAAATGCCCTTTTGGTCTACCTATTGAGGCTATTTTACCCTTTATTTAGACAAATTATACGGAAAGACATTTTTATATACTATGTCAAAATTTTATGTTTTTCATTTTTATTGTTTGCTTTCACGATACCTCCATAAAAATATATGATATATTTATATATTATACAAATTATATTTATATCATAAAAATACCTGGTATATTTACACCATACAAATTATATTTATACCATATAAATTATATTTTTACCATAAACATACATGGTATATTTTAGATATAAAAATATTTATACCATGTAATACTAAAAATATATATTTATATTTAATAAATAATTTTTTAACAAGAAAAGAACTTCCATAAATTATAGAAAAATATAATAATAATTTGACTTTGACATAAATTATATTTATACAATTAAAATACATGATATATATGTACTTGTAACATGATGGTTTTTATTTCATAAATATTTATCCATAAAAAATTATTGTTAACTCGTTATATTAGAATTAAAAATACATGATAATGAAATAATACTAGATGTTAACATACATGAAAACAAAAAGAAACATACACGAGCAAATACTGAAATACTTAGCTTATTTATAAATATTTGAATTTTTAATATAAGAGAGAAAGATTTGAAAGGAGGGATTATCTTTTTCACTTTTAATTTGAAAATTGAAAATATATATCTTAAATTAAGGTGAATTGATAATTAGTTATAACATTAAATTAGAAATTATAATTATTTTTTCTGACCTTTTTAAATGGCTATTTATGTAAAAAAAAAATAATTTATTTTTGTAATATTAAAAAAATACTATTAATTATGTAATTAAGTTTTACAGACGACCTTTTCATGTAATTTGCCTAAATAAAAGGGCAAAATAGGCCTAAAAGGTAGACAGGAAGGACATTTTAGGTCCAAATGATAGGTGAGAAGGATATTTTTGGCCCAATATGTAGATGAAAAAGGGCATTTTAGGCCTAATAGGTAGACGAAGGGTGTTTTTGCACCATTTATATAGTTGAAGGGCATTTTAGGCCCTTTTCTGATCTTTAAAAAATGATTTGACCTTTTTACACTTCATTAAGAATTTTCTCAATAGATAAAATCATCTAATTTTAAATAATCAAATGCTACACGTACGAGGCACATACGATATATCTAGTTAGATAAAAAAGATGCACCATTAAATTATGTCGAAGACTCAAAGGGTGTTTGGGCGGGCCTTTTTTTTTTACGTGACTTAAAAGTCAAAAGTCAAAATAGGTAGTACCTTACTTTTGGCTTTTGATTTATTTTTGTACTTTCTCCATTCTATTTTTGTATCATCATTTTTCTTTTGTTTGTTTTAAAAAAGAATGTTAATTTTTCTTATTTAATAACTATTTAAAGAGATAATTTCACTAAAGGATAATTTAATTAAAAAATTAAGTTTTTATTTATTTCTTAAACTTCGTGCTCGATCAAACTATGACACATAAAATGAGACGGAAGGAGTACTTTTTAAGTATAAAGTAAAGTGCTTAAAAACACTTTTTGTCTTTGCCAAACACCTTTAAATTAAAAAAAAGGTGCTTAAAAACCAAGAACACTTAAAATAAGTCAATCCAAGCACCTTCTTAAAATTTGTGGCTTCTATTAATCATAAATAATTTTAAAATAATATTATTTTTTAATTTTTTTATCAATTTCTCTTTTAAAGAGCAAGTATTAATCACACATCAATCTTTACTTGATATATATTAATTTAATTTAAAATATATTTTATTTTTTTCCATTTTTCTAATATTTCTTATTTCTTTTCCCTTTTTCTCTTTCTTATAATTTGATTACACTTCTCAAAATGAACTAGCCGGATAGAATCGTTAATGGTGGAGGTTGGAGGGAGTAATTATTGAATTATCATGGTGGAATTGGAGGAGTATTAGTATGAGTAGTTCATCGAAGGTCGATTTGATTGTTGGGTTATGGATTTTTGATAGGAGTTAAGACGACTTTTGATGAGTATGTTTCGGCAAAATTTCGGACGGGAAAGGAGGTCTCTTTAGTGGTTGTTTTCAATAGAGTTGGGAGAGGAGGAGTGGAGGGAGTTCATCGGCTGATGATGAGCTTGTTGGTCGAAGTTGATTGTCAATGCAGTGAGTTCTCGATCGTTTTTGGTGAAAGAAGTGAATGATTTTTTTCTTTTCAAAATGGATCAGTTTTGAAATTAGAAATGGAGAAGAGTGTGTTTTCGTTGATGGAGGATGGTATTATTGATGTAGAAGAATAATATTATTAATGGTGTATTGAAAAATGGAGATTGGGTCATGAAGAGAAAGAAAAGAAGCAAAGAATTTTAAAAAATTAAGACAATTTAAAATAATAATAATAATAGGTTTATAAAGAAAAAATCTGTACAAATAAAAGATTTAGTCATTTCTTTATTTTTTCACTCTCTCTTAAGAGAGTGGATTCACTCTCTATGCCATATGGCCAAAAAAGAGATAATAATATCATTTCAAAATTGTTTAGATGGTAATAGAATGCCCACAAACTTTAAGTATCTTTTTAAAAATTTGAGGCAACTTTAATGATATCTTTATGCATTTTCTCTATACATTACTACAAGAATTACCTAATAAGTAATAGTTGTTATTGGCATGAGGTGGTAGATTTTTCGTAAATTAACTGGGACGTTCGTGAGCTTATTCAAACACAACCATTATAAAAAGAATTACAATATAGAATTCATTTGTAGCTTTGATGTAGTAGAAAAATATTGAAATTATCATCATCATAATTACCATTGTGCGTGTCTTCTTGATATTCACTAATTAGAAGAAAATTTTCTTTTCAAATCAAAAAGTTGAAAGAAGTCCTTGTCATATTGGTGATAAAATTAGTTATAAAAATATAACTCTTTTAATTTAATGAAGTTTGGACTAATTATTGACTTACTTACTTATTAATTATTAAGACATAAAATAAAAGTGTGAGAGAGGGTGATGGTGATAAGGACGAGGAAAGGTGTGTCATAGCCGAGAATTCGTTTAACTTCATGCCTACATGGAAGTTATTCATCCACCTTATGAGGAGACTGATGGAGCAGTATAAGGTGAGAAAGAGAGATTTACATATGATATTCATTGATATAGCGAAGGCACACAACAAAATTCCTAAGGAACTTCTTTGGAGATACTTGGAGACTAGAAGTGTACATGTGGCTTACACTAGGGTTGATTCAAGACATGCACGGTAGAGTTAAACTAGGATGAAGACAGTGAGAGAAGAATCAAAGAACTTCCCAATCATGATAAGGTTGTACTTTAGTTCATTTCTATTTACACTAGTTATGGATGAACTAACACGTCATACTTAAAGTGAGGTGTCATAATATATGTTATTTGCTAATGATATTAATTTGGTAGATGAGATAAAGAGCGAATTTAACAATAGGATGGAGATTTAGAGATAAACGCTAAAGTCTAAAGGGTTCAGGTTGAGTAAGATCAAGATTGAATACTTGGAACATAAGTTCAATGAAGTGACACCTAAGGTCTACGTGAAATTGAGACTTGAGTCCAATCTCATCCCCAAGAAAGGATGTTTCATGTACTTGAAATCCTTAGCTCAAGGTAATAGAGAGATCAATTTTGATGTCGCACACTATATTGGTGCTATATAGGCAAAATAAAGGCTTATCTTTGGGGTTTTATTGATAAAAAAATATTGTTGAAGCTTAAAGGTAAATTCTATAAAGTGGTGGTTGGATCGACGATGTTGTATGGGCAAAGTATTAACTAATTAAGTACTGTCACGTTCAGAAGCTGAAAGTTGCAGAAATGAAAATATAGTGATGAATGTGCGGACATATTAGGAGATATGGAATTCAAAATGCTGATATTTGAGTTAAGGTGGGAGTGACTTCGATGGAAGATAAGATGAAAAAATAAGAATGAGATGGTTCAAGATGTGAAGAGGAGATGCTTGAATGTCCAAGTGCGACTATGTGAAACATAGGCTATGGATGGTTTCAGGAGAGATAAACTGAAGAAATATTGGTGAGAGATGGTTAGATAGGACATGACACAGTTCCAGCTTACCGAGGACATGATCTTAGATAGAAGGTTATGAAGGTCACAAATTAGAGTAGGAGGCTAGTGGATAGAAATGTGTTGTCATGTCATTTATCCATACTATTAGTTGTAGTATTGCTCTTGTAATTTCTAGTCCTTTTTTGTTATTATATATTGTATTGTCCTTTGAATATTATACTATGTTGTTTTAGTTATTGTCCTGTTAGTATTTGCTAATTCTTGTACTTCTTTACTTTATTTTCTGAACTATTTTGGACTTTTTCTCTTAAGTTGGGGGTCTATCAAAAACATCCTCTCTACACTGGTAGATTAAGGCTTGTGTATATTCAACCCTCTCAGACCCCAATTTATAGGAGTCTATGTTATTATTGTTGTGTTCATTTAGTTTAACTCATCTTAGTCAAACCAACTTTAGCCTATAAAAATTAGGTTGATGTGATGTATGAGGAGGTCGAGATAGTTCGGATATATGAAAAGAAGATGCGAAGATGCCTCAGTGTGGAGATATGAGAGGTTGGAGATGGATAATTTCAAGAGAGAATAGATATAGGTTAAATGAGTATTGGGAAGCGGTGACTAGATATGACATAGTACAGTTTCAGCTTAGCAAGGACATGATTTCAAACAGGGCTCTGAATCTCTAGCTACGAAAAAACGCTTGTTCATTATTTGTGAGAGAGTGAATAAGAAGTTTTTGAGTTATACATAGCTCCAAGTGCTATAAGGCCCTGTAGCCTCTCGAAGATAGAGAATAGACGTCTCCACTCTGATCTACAAGACTTTACTAGGCTCGACTTGTACTAATAAGACTAGTGAACTTGGGGGTCTGATACCAATTTATCATGACCCAAAATAGGTACATTGTGGCACTTGTCAAACCTTTCAGACAAGTAAGCCTAACCCATCCCAAAGAACATAATTTAAGGAGAAAGAAACAGAAATAGAAGAACAAATAATCCCTTACACATACACACACACACGCACACACACACACACACACACATATATATATATATGAGACACAAGTCTCAAAAATACATCCTAAGTTTGGTTGTCAGTAGTATAAGCCTCTAATAGGTACATTGTGGCACTTGTCAAACCTTTCAGACAAGTAAGCCTAACCCATCCCAAAGAACATAATTTAAGGAGAAAGAAACAGAAATAGAAGAACAAATAATCCCTTACACATACACACACACACGCACACACACACACACACACACATATATATATATATGAGACACAAGTCTCAAAAATACATCCTAAGTTTGGTTGTCAGTAGTATAAGCCTCTAATGCAGAATAAAAATCATATCAATCATCAAAATATCTTAGAATGCGAATAATACATAAGTAGAAAGATCCTAGTAGTTTTGACGTCCACCATCCACTACCTCGATCTTTGCAACATCAATACTAAAATTAGTGCAATATACAATTTACTATTGAACCAATACCTAGACATGGTGCAGAAAATAAGAAAAAAAAAAAGATAAAAAGAGTGAGTATGAAACCACGTGTACTTAGCCAGCATCGTCGATAACCGATCATAATCCAAAATGATAGCGAGAAATACCACTCAACTATCCAAGGTATCTCGAGCAACCTATAACTCGCTAAATTATTGTACTTTATCTTATCAAGATAACCTAACATAACGGTCAATAGGTATACCAAATAAAGAGCAGGCACATTAATTCAGGCGAGTTAGATATTCATTTTATATAAAATATTAAGAGAAGTCATTTTTGCAGAAAACTCACCAATGCGATATATCAAGCTTAATCAGTTACAACCAACCAATAGTAAGGGATAAGACAAGGAGAGTGTGCTTATATAAGGGTGTATCCCATGCTTCCATAAGGTTCTATCCAATTATCTCTCTGATTAAGACACAACTATATCCCACATCTCATAATACCATAACCTCCCAACAAATATAAGATAAAATAAAAAAATATAATGAAGTGAAATAAATGCTCAAACACAATATCACAAACAAGGTGCTATCATGGTAATATGATACAAGAGCAAATACTAATACAATAACAAACTATACCAAGGAATCTCAATGTAATGTAATTGATGCAATGTAATATAGTGATGATGATAAATGTTTTGAAAGTTATCATATAACTTTCTGTATATACCCACCAAGCTTCATCGCTTCCAAGTTGGACCTATGAAGGGTTTGTAACCCATATACTTTTTATAATCTCAATCTCATATCTCAAATTAACCTTACCAACACATTCCTCGATATAGATATTTTATAAAGTGTCTCATTTTCTTTCAAACATCAAAATGTGTTAGTGGTACCGATGTCTCATGAGTATGCATACATAATATGCGGATGTACCATTCATAGCTAATCACTATGAAGATGAAAATCCATTCAATACACGTATAAGTGAGCTCATAATCAATTCAATGTATCAATAATTCATGATATCAGTTTCCACTTGGCACCCCAGAATAAATAGTCATGTAGTCATCAATAATTCATGATATCAGTTTCCACTTGGCACCCCCAGAATAAATTGTCATGTAGTCATCAATATTATTATTTCCAACCCCTCACTTAGGCATCACTATAGTGAATATGTAGTTAATGCTCATATAAGGCCTACAATGTCAAGTCAAGTCCCTACTCGAGCAACACAATACTAAATAAGGAATTTAGTGTATAAAATATGACTAATAACACCAATTCAAGTCCCCACTCAGACATTGCAATAATATATCATCTTAAATCCAAAGCAATATGCATATAATTCCCCTCGGGCATCATGAATATGTACTTAAGTCCATAATAATGCTCACATAAGCCCCATAAGTACAACACAAACTAAACCACAATTCCAAGAATAAGTAATCACGAAACTACCCAACCTAGCTTGTTTCATTCATTAAGCCCCATCAACTAGAACAAGTTTATTCATACTTTAAGTATCCTCTAAAGCCTTAATAAATCCATTAATAATGGCAATAATAACATAAAGGCACTAAACCACAATCATCATAATAAAGTTCGGTAATAAGATTCAAGCTCTATATAGGCATTTAATACAATTATTTAAGAATTACTAGGTTATGTTTCAACATTCTACTCTAAGGATATTTGCAAGTATTAATACTAACTAACTAAGAAAATAATCTAACTACAAGCCATCAAAGACTCTGTTACCCGTGGAGATGCTCGTCATTTCACCTAAGCGGGACCCCCAATCCTAAGTGATACACAAATACCACAATCAAGTATACAATATATAAACACCTTGAAAAAAGTCAAGTTACAGCTCAACTTGCCTTAAATGAGGATCCACAATCTTAAACACTGTCCAAAGCATCAACCGGAAGCTCGACTCCCTTGAATCAACACCAAATGTGTCCAATCTAGTCAAATATGTTATCTACATGTCAAAAGGAAGCTAATAATAACCATATTGACCCTATTTAAGATGTGTCCAAAATGGGTTCAAAATATGAGTTTGAAAACAAAAGGGGTAAAATAAAAATTTTATTTAATAAAATTGATCTTAGGCGTATTTATACACCTAAGTGTCATTACCTACATGTGGTTAGCTAATTTTTGAGGATAACTTGATGTTCTTAACAAACTATAAAGTGTGTATTTGTGCATTTGTGTGCTAATTTCTATGTTTATAGTGTTTGAATGCATTTGAAACAAGTCAAGGATCAAATAGAGTTTAGACGAGAAAACTAGTTAAGCTAGCCTAAGCTATGGTTGTTCTAGTATACTTTGATGAGCTCTATTATGTTGTATTTACTAATTTTTGTTATGCGATATTGTAGTTGAACATTGTATGAGTTATGAAAGCTAAATAAATTCTACAAACAAGCCACAAGAAGTGGGAAAACAAGGAACAAACGGACAAGAAGAAGGGAGCAAAAATTGGACGAACCCTTATCCTGAGGAGGAATCCTTGCCCCCCCCCCATAGTATGTGTAATGACCCAATACTACCCCCTAGTCATTACACGGTGCTTACAGTCCTGAGGGACCACAAGCTAACCCATGAGCTGGTACCTGTTATGAGCACTGGATAATATAATTATAATTAATGCAAAAAAATAGACTGAGATGACATAAGGTTCAAAACATCTCAAATACTAATAAAATATAACATCTAAATCTGAAATACTGTCTGAAAATCTAGTCTGAAAAGCCTCTAACTGAATGTGTCTGAAAGTGGAGTTGATGGGATAATTCCCCAACTAACTCTATCTACTAAAATACTACTAAGATGAAGTACTGAAATAAAAGCATATCCTCGATAAATAAGGACTCACTGCTAAATCTGCTACTGCTGGCTGAATCTGGCTAAGCGCGGTCAGGAACCTGAGCGTTCGAACCTATGATATGAAACATCGTAGTGAAGAAAAGTATGCGTTAGTACGTGGGAATATACTGGTATGCTAGATGAGTTAAGGATGAATGCAAGGATTTGTATGCATAAATAAAATAACTGACTAAATGATATAGAGTAACTGAATGTAAGAGTATGTGTATACTATAAATGAGCTTTTCTGAAGTTAATTATGGAGTTTTTCTAATTGTATAACTGATATATGGAATTATTGATAACTGAATTAATGATAATGATTGACTGTGTCTGATAGTCCTAATTCTGTAAAACTGAGCTGAGTTCTAAACTGAAGACTGAAACTGAAACTGTGAGAGGTAATCATCTAACCGACATGCCCCAAATGAGAGAAGATAACTGAGCTGGGGTCTAATATGTAACCCCAATTAGAAGGGTGTCAGTACCATGCCATAGGTAAAGATAACTGTTGTGGAGTCAGTCCTAACTAACGGATGACCCTTGAGATCAGTCCTAATCTAGCGGGTAATCCCTGAGTATGTCAGTCTTATCTAATGGGTGACATCTCATAACCTACACTGGCTACGTAGTTATGGAGCTTAGGGATTACTTCTAGGGACCCAGTCCTAACTATCAGGTGTGCCCCTATCCCTAGGCTCACTCGGTGCTGAATCCTACTCTTATCTGAAAGACACTGAACTGAGTATACTGAACTGGATTGGACTGATACTGAGATTACTGAATTTTCCTAAGTTTTGTAACTGACTGAATTCTACTAAGTTCTATAATGGACTAAGAGTACTACTGATCGTGATATGACTGATACTATTTGGTAACTGACATTTGCTCTAAGTAACAGCTAGATTGTCGGGTATTAAATACCCCCAGGACTCAATAGCATGGAAAGTAAAGCAAAACATCATCTTGAATAACATAACAATGTTCACTTGGTCATAATTCATTCATAGAGACATTTCATTAAACACTTGTAATACATTAACTTGTACATGGATGGAACCACATAATAACATGTCATGCCTTCACTAGTCAATTTACATAAGCATTTTATCAAACACTTGTAGGGCATAAGCTTGTTCATATACTAACATGTTATGATTTCATCACTTTATTCACATGGACATTCTATCAAACACTTGGGGAGCACAATTTCATGCACATAGTCATGGATAACATATAAACATGGCAACTATAATGCCCAAATTGCAATTCCGTGGGTTTAGCATGCAATTTATATAATTCCCTATAAAAATACTAATCTAATTTTTCATGAATCTTATCATAATCATGGATTGAAACCCAACTAATATTATAAACATTAATTCAAACTAATTCAAACATGGAAATCATAAATACATCTTCTTTGTACTTTGAAAAAGAATTCTTGGAATTCATGGGTGAAAGGAACCTATGAATCAACATCTAACATACCTGAGAAGAAGAGTTCTTGAAGGTTCTTGGAGAGATTCTTGAGGATTGACCTTGATTCTTGAACTAGGGTTTTTGTCTCTTGAGAGAGAATAATTTAATTTGGAGAAAAACTGAATGAATAATGGTGTAACTAGATTTATTAGGGTTGATTTTCGTGTTAAAGGCTGACTAAGGCCGTGGAAAAAGACTCAAATACCCCTGAAATAATTTAAAAGCTCAGAATTTAAAACTGGAAATTAACTGAAAAATCCCGATCTGGGCCCTTGGCGTAACACGGCGCTATCACGCCGTGTCACTGGAAAAAGAACAACTTAGAAATTGCTTGGTGGAGCGATGCGGTGGTATCACGTTGCCATTTTGTTTATAAACTCAAAGTGCACCGCGACGTGGTGGAATCGCGTTGATACACTGGAAATTGACAAATGTGAAAATAAGATGTGGCGCGACGCATCGGTATCGCAGTACCTCACTAGAAAAGGACAATTCTAAAATTGAGTCTTGGTACAAAGCTCCAATATCGTGGAGTCTTACTTGTTTTTGACAATTTCTATTTTGGCTGGCTCCGCATCACACTGATGGCTCAAGTGGTACACTATCTTAATAAAATGGCTCTAACAATTAGCCAAGTGTTGGATTTGGGCAAATTTGGTATCGATGGAAAGCTTATTCAATTTACCACACAATGAAAAGTCAAAATCTTGAAAATTCCACATTTATAAAAGTGTATTCATCTTTAAATTAAGTCTTTGACATTTTTGGGATAAATTTAAGCTAGGTAAAAGTACGAGGTATTATAGCATGGGAGGAGGACTTACTCCGTACCCTATAGGGTAGGGCACACTTTTTTGGTCGTGCTATGGTATTGCTGTATACACCGCTTGGACATGTGATTGGTCATCTGGTGCAACCCCCTTAGGACCTTTAAAAGTTGGTTTTCCACTTATTAAGTTGTGGGAAAAGTTGTAAATGCATATGTTTCATATGAGGCAGCCTATGTATGACCTAAAGAACTATATAAGGAGTACTTAGACACATTTACTAGATACTTTTTGGAACAACAAAATATTGGAGAGAGGAGAAGGCATCAAAGGCTCTACTCTAGGGTTTTTTCTTTTTGAGCTTTTAGTTTCTTGTAGTTTTACATATGAACTCACTAATGGTGATTCTTTGTATGACTATGAGTGTATAAACACCCTCTTTATAGGTTGAGGCTATGAACATAATTTCTTAGTGTACATTTAAGTTGGTGTAAGTTGATTATCATATTTGGTTATTTTTATGTTCTTGTATTTACTATTCTATTGATTTGCGACCTTTAGAACAGATCCATATTTCTTTTGTAAGTCCAAAAGGAGTAACATTAGATTATAATATAGAACATAAGGAATGGATTCTTTTATTTTAGATGAACTAAAGATAAAATTTGTTGTTAGGATAGGAATATACCTAATTTGCCCTATTTGGTTTAAATTCGAAATTAAATATAAATGTGTCTGTATTAGTTTCCACATCCCCTCTCAATACTATAGTTGTGAGGCTAATTTAGATAGACAATTAGAGGCTCAAAATACTATAATCATGGTATTAACACTATAAATCAACAACAAAGATAAATAACTTAATCAACGAGATTGTATAACTTTGCATGATTGTTCAAGACACCTTGACCCTGTATTTCTCCTCATTATTATTTCTAACATTTAATTTTTTATTGTTCATTGTTACTTTTATCATACTAAAACTTAAATTCTCTTGGTTACAAATCACATTTGTTTAACTTAACTAGCAGTACTAGAATTAGTTCATATGCTAAAAGTCAAGTCCGTGTGGGATCTATATTCAGCTCGTAAGAGCTACTATATTACTTGTAAGATCACATATACTTGCGTGTGTGGTTGGACGCAACAAGACTTTGACTCCTTTGTCGGAGAGCACTGATAGATGTTAGAGAAAGCATACCTAAAATGAGATTGAATTATAAAGAAGTTGTCTTTAGAATGTACAAAACACTTAACACACCCTTACACTGTAGAGATATATGTATGATAACAATGATGGAAGTGGATGAGTGTAGGCTAAAGGAGAGAAAACCTTACATTTCCTCTTGGGACTCTCTCATAGAGTTAGACAAATTGACAAATACGCCTGAGATTGAAAAGCTCAAAGGAAATTTTGAAAAGGTGAGTGTAAGCAAAGTTGCAGACCTTGAGAGTGAGCACTCAAGAGGTAAAAAAAGTAGGAGATAATGGACCCCGTCAAGGAATAAAATGATTAGAGAATATGGATAATGAGTTGTGGTATGAGTCATGCCGCAACAAAATTTATGTGTTGCTTTGGAGGCAACCCAAGTTAGGGTAGTTATTTTTATTATTTTTTTTTTTGTAGTACCTTTAGTTTTGTATTTGTATTGTGTTAATAGGTTGAAGGGAAGATTGAGTACCTGAGATCTTGTCTAAGGATATAATGACATCTTAACAATACCTTTTCTCAGATGATAATATTATCATTGTCAAAATATAGTAACCCAACAGAGGTTGGGGTTAAATCCTAAGAGAACACGTGAAATTTTAGATCTTAGCAGTTGTAGTCGGCAGATAGAACAAGAAAAGTAAATAAAGGGTTTTAATGTAGTAATCTTGAGCAAGTAAATGTACTAACTTCGGTTTTAATCAGTGTAGGTGAACACTAGGATTGTGTTCCCCCTAGCTTCTCAACTCCGTATGCTTATCGTGCTTTGTTGAACCATCCTGATACTTTGTATACAGAATTGATAAGTTATGTACCTTCTGTAGTCTTTTGGACGAGCAGAAGGATTTCACCCTTTACCTTTTGAGTCTTAGGATGTCACCTTACTAACCCTTATCTTAATCCCAGTTAACTATACTTTTGAGTCTCTAGTTATTAGATAAAACCTAACCATCTTACTAAGATAGAACCTAAAAGTATGGATCGCTAGTTAAACTCTAAATTACTGTTGTCTTTATCTTTTCCTAGTCACTACTCTTTTGGAGTAAGCAGCAATATCTAGGTGAGATTCTAATGTGCGCACCCATTAAGAAAACTATCAGAACAAAGATAAAGCAATTCATGCATGGGTATTGGTTTGGAACAATGAAATCACTTTCTCTAATTCGTCAATCCGCCAGGGTTTCCGTAACCCTAGCTATGGGTTTTAGCCACTCATACTTGTGAAGAAATCAATAACACTTATATTCACAAGCATAGATGAAATCACAATGATAATAAGTTATAAAACCACAACTATAACTAAATTAATGGACTAAAGTCAATACAAGAAAATCCCAAGATCAAAACCGGATCTTGGAATCAAAATATGTGAAACACCCTGTTTTGGTCCTTAGAAAATTTCTTGCTTTGGAGCTCTCTGGACATCATACGCATGGGGGTACTATTCGTATGTTATGATAGGGTTTAGGAACCCTCTACTAGTATGTAATTTAGTGTGGTTTGGATAGCTTCTTCTAAGGTACGACTAGGCATCCTACAAGTCGTGTGTTAGGGTACGAGTCATATGTTACAAAGTCATATGAAGACTTATATCTAGCTTAGGAGATTCTGCCTAAGGTACAATTTAGAAGAGTACCAATCATATTATTGGATATGATTTGGTCTAGGAACTCGTATGATGGACAGTGTTGGGGTCCAAGGGAAGGCCTAAGGTATGAGATAAAGGTACCATTCGTACCCTAGGGTATAGTTTGGGGGGTGATCGTACCCTCCTGTAGGAGTTTTATATAGTTCAAGTTGGGGATAATCTGGATATTTTCCCTCTTGACCTCTTAAGTCCCCACGACTTATAACACTCTTGGGACATCATTTATCCTATTATTCTAATCTTAAACACTTAGAAACTCTCTCAAATTCTCTCAAGACTCTTAGGTCAAGAAAGGCTAGGGTTTCTTCAATAAGGTTAATATAAGTCTTACAATGGTGGTTTTTCTTCATCATCTTCGTAATCTAAGGTATGTTACTCCTCCTTCATTGTTAGTTCCAACCAAAGGCATATTTTCATAGAATAATTGTGGAAAGGTTTTGGGTTTTGAATATATATTAGGGGTTTTGGATATAAATGGTTTGGTTATGATTTTCCCATGTTTTAATTATGATTTTTATATTTTAATAATGGTTTGAATATGTGATTGCATGGGAATGGTTAATTGGTACTTGGTTTTGGTTTTGAAAACTTCTTACCCTCAACATGTTTGATAAAATACCTATGATAATATTTTTACTTTGTTGTTAAACTTTCATTGAAAACTTTGCATGGTATAAAGTAGTAATAGAACCCCAATTTGTTTGGATGGCCTTTAATAGTTAAATGGTAAGGTCTAGATGGTTATGGTTATGGATTAATTGAATAAACTTGTGGGGTACATGGGAAGCTCCCAAGCAAATTGAATAATGATCATCTTGTGGGGTACATAGGAACCCCTCAAGCAACTTAATAAGGTAATCTATGGGTACATGAGAATCCCTTCTTTAAGGAAGATGGCAAGGACAATGGTTGCAAGCTATGATCTATCTGACGATACCACTACTTATAGCCTTAGTTAATACTAAATGGAATTGGTGGTTTGGTTGTGTGCAAATGGTTTTACTTGGGCAAAAATGGCGAGGTGTGATAGCTAATCGTAAAGGTGTTAGTCCACTAGATGGATACTGGAAACTATGTTTGCCGATATGATGATTGGTCATGGCGACCACATATATAATACTTATGGGGCACACGTGAATCCCCTAAGTTACACTTATATATATGTATCGTGGAGAGTGAAGGGTACACGAGAATCCCCTACTCCTATGGTATCTCCAGTTTGTGTGGCTACACGCACCGGGGCTCGTTTAGGGGATAACACTGGACCCATATAACCCATGGATGGTTTTAGGATGGTTAAGCTACACATACCTTGGTCAATGGTTTAAGGCATGCTAAACTCGATTCCCTCTCCCAGCATGGACATATATTACTATGTATGATTGTGTATGCACATGGTTGTTTACTTAGTTTTAAAGGTTGGCATTATCTTATCCTTATTCTGAGTGCATGCTAGCATTCACCCGCTAACCCATCTTCAGGTATTTTATCCCCATGCAATAAGGAACTAGCCATTCTACTCCTCCTGCTCAGTGATCGGATTCGGGATCAGCTTATGTTGGATTGAAGTAGTGAGATTCCATATTTTAAAAATCTCTATTTTATGCCATGGATATCTTTACATACTTTGGTCATTTCATAGACTATGGTTTTGGCTATGGTCGGGGGCATGTCCCGACCAGATATTGTTTTACTTTCGATTAAAGGCTTTGTGGGACTACTTTGGGTTGGTATGGGCAGTGTCGGTAGTGGTGTCAGCCTTGGCATTGGTATTGGTATTGTGGATGACATGATGTACTATATTTAATTTATGATTGTTTCATTTTATTTTGGATTATATATATAAACATATTAGGTTATTATCTTGGTTTGGTTGGTTATTAGACGGATTGACTTTGTTGAGTTGATTTAAGAAATAAACTTATCCCAAAGTTAGTATATCTACAAATATGCTATCTTATTATATGCTTAGAATTTATTTGACTCAGGGTATGTGTTTGAAGGTTGGGTTGGGGATCAAGGATGGTCCCCAATCCTGGTTGGACTTGGGATGGCCATTACGACATAGACCTGATTTAGGTGTTGTCAAGTTGGTATTAGAGCTTTAGGTTCATGGTCAATTGGGAGTCCACAAAGCCGTGTCGAGTGGAATCTCTTTTAAGGGTGTAAGGCACGCCACACTCATAAAAGAAAGGCTACAAGGCATTTAGAAATGTTTCTCTTTCTTGTGTTTTATTTTTAATCTTGGAGTATAAGTTTTGGAATTTTCTCTAATCCCTATTTGGTCGCTTTTTATATCATGCCTTGATGATCTGATACCCATAGAAACTTTTTTATCCCAACTGGGGACGATGTTGATGGAAAACTCTCTACCCATGGGTTCCATACTCGATCTAGGGTCTAGTCCCTGATCTTTCTGGAGTTCCATCGCTTCTCTCTAGTCCTACTCAGTCCAACATGCCGAATATGGAGTTTCATTGGTCGATTCATATGATTGCTCAGCTGGTAACTTCTCAGGCTTAGCGTGGTGCATCTAGCATTCCATCTTCTAAGGCTCCAAGGGTAGGCTAATTTATAAGGATGAGCCCTTCAACTTTTACTAGTGTTAAGGTGGAGGAGGATCATCAGGGTTTTCTGGATGAGATAAAAAAATATTCAGGGTTATGCATGCCACAAATATAGAAGGGGTGGAGTTTTCTGCCTACCATCTAAAGGATGTGGCATACCAAAGGTACGTGGAATGGGATAGGGCAAGGGGTGAGGTTGATAAGTCATCTCTGTGGGAGATTTTATCTAATGCATTTCTAGACTAGTTTTTTCCTTAGGAGTTGAGGGAAGCGAAAGCTAAGAAATTTGTTAATCTGAAACAAGGAAATATGTCGGTCAAAGAGTATGCCTTAAAGTTTCACCAGTTGTCTCAGTATGCTCTGGAGATGGTGTCTATTTTAAGGGCCGAATGAGGAAGTTTTCTTTCGGACAGTCTCATAAGTTGATCCTTGAAAAACAAACTACATTATTGAGCAAGGACATGGATATCTCTAGGTTGGTTATTCATATGCAATAAGTGGAGGAGAAAAAGAGAAAAAAGGTTGAGATAGGGGAAAGACAGGGAAAGAAGTTTAGGTTTTTTGAGCTAGGTGGTGGGCAACAACAACATAGTAGAGATAGTGGTAAGTGGCCAAAGAAAAAGTGAGGAGAGTTCTAATTCTTTCTCTACAGTTAGTGCTCTCTACCTGAAGTCATCGAGCAATAATTTTAGGGCATAGGGTGCCCAATCTCAGGCTAGTAGGGCTCAGTCAACTTCATTATATCCTCTTTGTAGGTTTTATGGTTAGTTGCATTGGGTTTTATATGATGAGAGGTCAAATAGGTGCTTCAAATATTGTCAGCCAGTCCATATGCTTAGAAACTGTCCGGTTGGTAAGGTAGATTCGGGAGCAAACAAGGTTTCGGTTGTTTCATCTTTGGATTCAGCGCCAAAGGGTGAACCATCTAGTTCCGACACTCGTTGAAACCATCTTTATGCTCTCACTATCGGACATAAGTTTGAGACATTGCCTGACGTCGTGACTGGTATGTTATAACTCTTTTCTTGAAATGTATATTGTTTACTTAATCTGGGGTCCTCTCTCTCTTATATGACTCTCTTTATGGCTGTGCATATTGGTTTTGGCCTGAAGTGCGTTTTGGATTCTGTTTCTATTTCTTCCCCGATAGGTAACTTTATGAATTCTAAAAGAGTCTATAGGGTGTATGTGATATCTTTTGGTAGTAAGGAGACTTCGGTGGATTTATATGAACTAGATATGGTTAATTTTGATGTTATTCTGGGGATATATTAGTTACATTCATTCTATGTGTCATTAGACTGTCGGACTCATAAGATTGTCCTTAAGTTCCCTGGTGAATCAGTTATCGAGTGGGAGGGTGGTTCCCTAGATCTTAAGGGGAATTTGTATCATATCTTAGTGCTCGAAAATTAATCTCAAAGGGGTTTCCCTATTATTTAGTCTGGGTTAAAGATTCTAAGTCGGAGGGTCTTTCCTTACATTCGGTTCCGGTAGTGAATGAGTTTCCTGAGGTCTTTTCTGGTTACCTTCCTGGTGTTTCTCTGTACAGGGAGATTGAGTATGGGATTGATCTTGTTCTGGACACTCGTCTACTTTTTATTCCCCCTTATAGAACGGCTCCACCTGAGTTAAAGAAACTCAAGGAGTAACTTAAGGATCTTTTGAATAAGGGTTTCATCCATCCTAGTGTGTCCCTGTAGGGCGCACCGATGTTATTCATACATAATAAGGATGGTTCCCTTTGGATGTGTATTGATTATCGACAGTTGAATATGGTAACGATTAAGAACAAGTATCCTCTCCCAATGATAGATGACTTATTTAATCAGTTTTTGGGTGCAAAATTCTTTTCTTAGATTGATCTCTGATCTTGGTATCATCATCTTAAGATTAGGGAGGTGGATATCTGCAAGATAGCTTTTTGTACCCAGTATGGGCACTTTGAGTTCTTGGTGATGTCGTTCGGTTTGACTAATGCTCCTGCGACATTCATGGATTTGATGAATAGGATATTCCATTAGTTTCTAGATTTATTTATCATTGCGTTCATTGATGACATTTTTTTTTACTTTAAAAGTGAGGCGGATCATGCCAATCACCTCCGTATTATGTTGCAGACTCTAAAATAATAGCAGTTGTATGCTAAATTTATTAAATATGAATTCTAGTTGAACGCTGTCACTTTTTTGGGCCATATTATTTTTAGTGAGAGATCATGGTAGATTCACAAAAGGTTGTGGTGGTTAAGAAATGGCCTAGACCCATGACTCTAATCAATATTTGGAGTTTCTTGGGTTTAGCTGGCTATTATAGAAGGTTTGTGGAGAGTTTCTCGACGACAGCTGCCCCATTGAATAAATTGACTTAAAAAAGGGTTAAGTTCTTGTAGTTTGATGCTTGTGAGGGTAATTTCGAGAAGCCGAAGGATAAGCTAACTTCAGCTCCGATTTTGACCTTGACTAAAGGCACTGATAGGTTTATGGTTTACTGTGATGCGTTCCGTATGGGATTTGGTTGTGTTTTGATACAACATGGTAAGGTGATAGCCTATGCTTCTAGGCAGTCAAAGGTTCATGAGAGAAATTATCCTACTCATAATTTAGAGTTGTTAGCAGTGGTGTATGCGTTGAAAATCTAGCGACACTATTTGTATGGGGTGCATGTGGATATTTTTTCAATCATAAAAGCCTGCAGTATGTGTTCACTCAAAAAGACCTTAACCTCAGGCAAATGAGATAGCTTGAGCTTCTCAAGGACTATGACATGAGTCTTCACTACAATCAAGGTAAAGCCAATGTAGTTGTTGATGCTCTTAGCAGGTTATCCATGAGGAGTCTTGCTCATTTAGATAAAGAAAAGCGGGAGTTGGTGAAGGATATCATCATTTAACTAACCTGAGAGTTTGTCTCTTGGACTTTGAGAATGGTGATGTATTAGTACAGGAGGTGGTGCGGTCGTCTCTTAGTGCAGAAATCAAGAAGAAGCACATGCTAGATCCTATCTTAATATAAATCAAGGGTGATGTTGGTGGGAAAAAGGTGATAGTATTTAAGATAAGTGGTGATGGCACTTTGCGGTACCAAAGGAGGTTATGTGGTCCTGACATTGATGGTTTGTGAGAAAGGATATTAGCTAAGGAACATGAATTATGCTATTTTATTAATCCTGGTTCGACAAAAATATATCATGATCTCAACGTGATGTATTGGTGGAGTGGTATGAAGAGGGATATGGCTGATTTTTTGGCCAAGTGCATGGTGTATCAATAAGTGAAAGCTGAGCACATGAGGCCCGGAGGATTGTATCAAGAAATTAAATTGCCAAAATGGAAATGCGAAGTAATCAACATAGATTTTGTTATGGTCTTCCTCGGTATCGAAATTAGTATGATTCGATTTGGGTCATCGTGGATAGGATGACATAAGTCGACTCACCTTTTGCCAGTGAAGACTAACTTTTTGACTGAGGATTATGCGAGGTTGTATCTTTGTGAGATTTTGAAGATGCATGAGGCATCTGTTTCTATTATCTCTGATCGTGGTACGTAAATTACATCTTACTTCTGGGGGTTATTTCAGAAATGGTTGGGGACTAAGGTGAGTCTGAGTACTGCTTTCCATCGACAGTCAGATGGGCAAGCAGAAAAGACTATTCAGATGTTGGACGATATGATTCGTTCGTGCGTGATTGACTATGGTGGTAATTGGGTTGAGAATTTACCTCTTGTAGAGTTTGCTTACAATAATAGTTGCCATTCTAGCATTGGGATGGCCTCTTTTGAGGCATTGTATGGTAGGAGGTGTAGATCTCCTATGGGGTGGTTCGAGCTTGGTAAAATGGATATGTTTGACCCAAACTTGGTTTACCAGGCCATAAAGAAGTTAAAGGTGATTCGGGATAGGCTTGAGGCCGCCCAAAGTTTCTAAAAGTCCTATATGGATGTAAGGCATAGAGACTTATAGTTTGAGGTTGGGGATCAGGTATTCCTAAAGGTGTCTGCCATAAAGGGAGTAATGCGGTTTAGGATAAAGGAAAAGCTCAGTCCCCGGTAGTTGGTTCCTTACTTGGTTTTGTGAAGGGTTGGTAAAGTTGCATATAAATTAGAGTTGGCTTCTAGTTTGAACTCCATTAATCGGTATTTCATATTTATATGTTGAGAAGGTGTATAGGTGATCCTTCATCGGTTGTTCCTTTGAAAGGAATGGGTGTCTTGGATTCTCTATCTTATGAAGAGATCCTAGTTGAGATCTTATATCAGCAGATTCATCAATTTTGAACCAAGGACGTGGCATTAGGTAAGGTTATATGGTGGAACCACAAGGTACAAGAGGCTACTTGGGAAGCGGAAGAGGACATGAAGTCCAAATATCTCTTTTTGTTTTTTGCTCTCGGGATTCGTGCGAAAGGTATATGTTCTTCATCATACTTTTATTTTAAAACTTTGTTAAAGAAAATATTGATTTCCTTGTATCTTTGTTTTCTAACTTGGTTAAAGGTTAGTGTCAAGGTGTTGGGGTGTAAATTATGTTTGTACTTCCTTGTTCCATCATTCGAGGATGAATATCTAAGTGGCGGAGCATTGAAATACCCTGGGTTTTGGTCCTTAGAAAATTTCTTACTTTTGAGCTCTCTGGACATCATACGAGTGGGGGTACTAGTAGTATGATGTGATATGGTTTAAGAACCCTCCACTCGTATGTAAATTAGTATGGTTTGGATGGTTTCTATCCAAGGTACGACTAGGCATCCTACAAGTCATGTGTTAGGGTACGAGTCGTATGTTACCAAGTCGTCTGGTGACTTATGTCTAGCTTAGGAGATTTCTCCTAAGGTATGATTTAGGAAGGTACCAATCGTATAATTGAATACGAGTTAGTCTAAGAACTCATATGATGGATATTGTTGGGGTTCAATAGGAGGCCTAGGGTATGAGATAAGGGTACCACTCATACCCTAGGGTATGATTTGGGGAAGGGGTGATTGTACCTTCCTATAGGAGTTTTATACAGTTTAAGTTCGGGGTAATATGAATATTCTCCCCCTTCGCCTCTTAAGGCCCTACAACTTATAACACTCTTGGGATATCATTTGCCCTATTATTCTAATCTTAAGCACTTAGAAACTCTCTCAAGGCTCTTGGGTCAGGAAATGCTAGGGTTTCTTCAATAAGGTTAATTTGGGGCTTACAAGAGTGGTTTATCTTCCCCATCATCATAATCTAAGGCATGTTACTCCTCCCTCATTGTTAGTTTCAACTAAAGGCATGTTTTATGTATTATTTTCATGGCATAATTGTGGTACGATTTTGGGTTTTGAATGTATGTTGGGAGTTTGGTTATGGTTTTCCTATGTTTTAAATATGGTTTTTTATGTTTTAATGGTGGTTTGAAGATGTGGTTGCATAGGAATGGTTAATTGGTACTTGATTTTGGTTTTGAAAACTATATGCCCTTAACATGTTTGATAAAATGCCTATGAGAATATTTTTACTATATTGTTGAACTTTCATTGAAAACTTTGCATGGTATAAAGTGGTAATAGAACCCCAACTGGTTTGGATGGTCTTTAATAGTTAAATGGTAAGGTCTTAGTGGTTATGGTTATGGATTAATTGAATACACTTTTGGGGTACATGGAAATCCCCCAAGCAAACTTAATAATGATCATATTGTGGGGTACATGGGAATCCCCCAAGTAACTTAATAATGTAATCTATGGGTACATGGGAATCCCTTCTTTAAAGAGGATAGCTAAGGACAATGCTTGCAAGCTATGGTCGGTATGATGATACCACTACTTATACCTTGGTTAATACTAAATGGAATTGGTGGTTTGGTTGTGTGCTAATGGTTTTAATTGAGCAAAAATGGCGGGGTGTGATAGCTAACCGTAAAGGTATCAGTCAATAGATGCACACTGGAAATGCATACTTGCTGACCTGAGGATTGGTCATGGCGACCACATATATAATACTTACGGGGTACATGGGAATCCCTTAAGTTACACTTGTATATATGTATCATAGAGAGCGAAGGGTACATGGGGATCTACTACTCCTATGGTATCTCTGATTCGTGCGGCGACACGCATCGGGGCCTGTTAAGGGGGTAACACTGGACCTATATAGCCCATGGGTAGTTCTAAGATGGTTAAGATACACATACGCAGGTTAATGATTTAAGGCATGCTAAACCCAGTTCCCTCTCCCAGTATGGACATATATAAATGTGTATGGTTGTGTGTGCATATGGTTGTTTACTTGGTTTTAAAGGTTAGGATTATTTTATCCTTATCATAAGTGTATGCTAGAGTTCACTCTCTAACCCATATTTGGCCACTGTATCCCCACACGATGCAGGAACCGGGCATTCTACTCCTCCTACTCAGTGATCAAATTCGGGATCAGTTTATATTGGATTGAAGTGATGAGCTTCCATATTCCGGAAGGATCCATTTCATGACATGGATGTCTTTACATACTTTGGTCATTTTATAGACTATGATTTTGGCTATGGTCGAGAAAATGTCCTGACCAGATATTGTTTTACTTTTGGTTAGAGGCATTTTGGGACTACTATGGGTTGGTATGGGCGGTGTCGGCAGTGGTGTCAGCCTTGGCATTGATATTGGTATTGGGGATGACATCAGTGGACTATATTTAATTTATGATTGTTTCATTTTCTTTTGGACTATATATATAAACACATTGGGTTATTGTCTTGGTTTGGTTGGTTATTGGACGGATTGACTTGGTTGGGTTGGTTTAGGAAATAGACTTATCTCAAAGTCAATATATCTCCAAATCTTTATCCTATTATATAATTGAAATTCATCCAACTCAGGGTATGTGTTTGGAGGTTGGGTTGGGTATCGGGGGTGGTCCCCGATCCTTGTTGGACTTGGGATGGCCATTATGACAAGGTCCCAGTTCGGGTTTTGTTAATATGTTTGTGAATATCAAAAGTATGTAACTCCTACAAAAAACACATAAAGGGTATTTATCGTACATAAGAAAACCTTAAAACTAAAGCCCGAACGAAATAGGAGAAAATAGGGTCGGTGGCTACATATGGTCTGTACCTTCGGCCTGGCATTGGGCCCAGGTAGTACCTGGGGTCCTGGCCATGGTCGAAGGTACAAACCGTAGGTACCGGATGGAAAATTCCTGCAAGTTCAGCTCTAAGGATTTTGGACTTTTGGCAATTGCTTTGTCTACCTGCGGTCTGTAGGTCCTACATGTTGTCTATAAATTGACTTATTAGGTGTTGGGGGTCATCTTTTCAGCTCTTCTTTGATTCTCGAATATGCTTTGATCGCGATCAAGCTAAAAAGTATCCCAAACATCCATAATTGCTCCAAAAATAGCCAAAAACATCCTTTTTCACCCTTTTCACGAACTTACCATCCAAAACATGATTTCCTGCAAGACATACCCAAAAGACATCATTCTTACAAACCAACCTCAAAAACCTACATATTTTCCTTGTTTTAAGCATCAAAAGTGCTATATTTCTATAACACATCAACACCCTCAACTTAGAACATTTGCATGTCCTCAGGCAACAAAACACAACAAAAACAAAAACAACGCTTAATTAGGAGAAACTAAGCTATTCAAGGCAAACAGTCAACACTTAAACTCTAAACATAACATCCCCCTCCAATCTTATTTTTCAAAACCAACTGTATGTGAACATGGACTACAATAATGTGACACAATAGGATCAAGTTATGACAATTAAATTAGCAACAGACAACCACTCATATATACAAGTTACACTACCTGAAACAAGCAAATAACTATAAATATGACTCAAGTACCCTCACAACAAGGATGTTCCACTTATTCATATAAAATCATTCATGTCAATGCAGGGACGATCAAGAGGCACTCATACTCAGAAGAGAAGTTTCAATCAATGCATGTCATATACCATAGGCTTGTCCTTATTTTTTTTTACCTTAGCATTCACATAGTCAAGTTAGGATCATTATAGGACTTTTCTCAGCTTGTAATGTAGGCTTGGGGGCTGGTATTGGTACATATGGAAATATCAAGTAACGAAGCCTCCTTGACTGTACACTAACTTTGGGGTCTCACTTACTAGCCAATTTCTTCTTTTTTTATTCCACCCTTATTTCTCCATTTTTATTTTTTATTGCACGGGGTCTATTAGAAACAGCCTTGCTACTTCTCCAAAAGTAGTGGTATGGACTCGCGGCGATATGGTATTCCCACCCCCAACAAAATACTGCGCACTTTCCTCAATGTTTAAAGACAAAGTAAAACAAAGGAAAGTGAGAACATAACTAGGATGCACTAGGCGCCCAAATTTAGAGCATCCCCAGAGGGAGGCATATCAGCTGACAGCGGTAGTGATGGTGGTGGTGCACTACTGGATGATTCACTCGTTGTTATAGATGCATGCCTCTACCTATCGATGAATGCAGACTCCATTAAATTATTTTTGGCTTTTTAATGGCCTAGTCATATAGTAAATCAGGGTCCTGCAAGTCGTCAATGAGACCTCTCTTGGCCCCAATAGCTAGGACTGCCTCATCACCCTCCGTAAAGAAATCAAACAATCTCGGTGCAAGTGGAGGTAATATCTGGACCACCTGGGGTATAACTGAAGGAGTAGATACTCTCTGTGAGAGAGCATACCTCTGCTCGTAATATATCAAACTCCTCCCTTATCTGGGATAGATTCGATGCATTTGTCTCTATGTATCAGGTTGTAACCCATTTCTCAAACTCATTGAACTATGTCTGAAAGTTGGCAAGTAGCTCAGATAATGCAATACTCAGTGTGGACTCCCATTAGGCCTGTTCTTGCTCAAATCTAGTCTTAACCCCCGATCTCATCTACTCGTTGAGGGTAGTCATCTCAATTTCGACAACCCTCACTCTAGTATATGTGGCTCTACGACTGTCCACTAAGCTCTGCAAAAAATCTCTAGATATTATGATCATACCTGAAGCAGGAGATATATTAAATGAGTGAGTAGCCTGTGAAGGTACACCCACCGACTCTGAGGTCAAAACTGAGGCTGAAGAAGAAATAAATGGTGTCCCCTTGCCTTACCTATTAAAGTCTAGATCCTCTCTCTGCTACCCTATCTCCATATCAATACTAGCACCCAAATCACCTTGATGTGCCTCATCAGGCTCTGTGAAAACTATAGGGCCCTCAGTCTGGAGTCGTGGTACTGCTGCCTACAGTCTCGATCTCCTAGAAGAGCCTGGACGTGCCAGATCTCTCATAGTTCTAGTCTATGCAGTCGCCATTGCAAGTACCCTCTCGTCTACACCTGGTATCTCAGGCACACCAGCCTCATCACATAGCCTCTAAATCATGCAAGGGAATGACAGATTAGTTAACTCCCCAAAGGCTTTATCATGTAACTCATACCTAAGGATGGCAGCAAACTCAACAGCATAATCGGCCATCAGACAAGCAACTAGTGTAGCTCCCTCCCACTGGTAAAGGCCCAGTTCCCACTCATCATAGTGGCGTGTTGCGGTGGTATATTAAATCAGGATTTTTTCTTTCTTTTCCAGTTCTGTTTAGAAGTTTAATATGGGCATTTTGGTCAATCCCTAGGGCCCCAATTCATGTAAAACATGACATTAAGCACATTCCAAAGCACTTTATGCTTATTTCATCAATTTTATCTCAAAACAAAACCCTAGAACTCAAGAGCTTCTTCTCCAAGAAATCAAAATCCTCCATAGTTTCTCCAAGAAAGCTCTAAATTGAGGATTTTTAATTCAAGAACTCTAAGAACTCATCTTCAAAAGCATCATAGGAATCCAAGATTCAGACTTACTCATCTAAGATCATCAATTAAGGTATGTAGGGTTTATGAATAAGGATCTTCTTCCATCCTTGTGCCTCAAACCAAACTTTTACATTAAATTCATATGACTTTGAATGATGTTGCATGAGTTTTGATTTAGGGTTCATACCCATTATTGCTATTTGCAAAGTTATGAGTTTTTGAGATATTTCAAAGATGAATTGCATGTCTATTTTCATATTTTTATGCCTATTGCAGTAATTTATAGATTTTGAGAAGAATTATCATTATTTTCAATATCAAGCATGATTATTATGATGTTTTGACATGAGATTAAAGCATGGGTTATTACCCAAGATTGAATATTATTATTTCGAGAAAGATGTGCTTTAAGCATCCTATTATCAAATTATTTATAAATTTTCAGTAAAGCTTTGATCTTTCAATCACTAGATAAGTTTTGAAATCCACTTTACAGATTTATTACAAATTACAAAAAGCAAAATAACTTCATTTACAAATTGATTTAGATAAGTGCATAATTGGTTTCATAATGAACCCTTATGTGAGTTTTAAAGTAGATTTCCAACGAGATAAGTGTAACAAATTAAAAGGAGTAGTATTTAGCACCAAGTTGGGTATGATTCCAAGGTTTCATACCCCAGAACTATGTGCCACCATAGATTTGAGATTAAAGGGCCCATAGTGGGCTGAGATAGTGATCAACTAAGCTGAGGTTATACTCCCTAACAAGAGTATGACACCTCTCTCCAATGTGAGATTTTTTCCTTAGGAGTACGAGACGTTGGAATCCATGTAACTTGCATGGTTTATGTCGGTTAAGAGAACCTCCCTACTAGAAAAAAATAATAAATTTTTTTGAGTATTTCCCTACTAGTAAAGAAAATCTTTGAAAGAATTCCCTTAATATAAATTGTTTTCCTTATAAATAAGCTTCAGATAAAGTATTTTCCCTTGCAGAACAGTTTTCCCTAATAATAAAGACTTTCAGAAAAAGAATAATAGAGAAAGCTTTTAGAAAACTAAGTGTGAAGGCTCACAAGTTTTACTCAGATTATGCTTTACAGAAAGATGTTATCTACAAACTTCAGCTTTCAGATTTTAGAATTTAGAGTGAGTCCTTTCTACACTTAGACAGTATGATTTAAAGAGAGAATACAAGCATATCTTTCAGAACTAAATGTTATGACTCACTATATTTTCAAGTATGATTTGTTATTCATGATTACAGATTTCAGTATTTCAAATATTCCAGCTTATGTGAGTCATTTACATTTACCATGCATTTTTTTTTTATAAATTATGATGGTGAGATGATGTTTTACATATGCATTTCACCCTCATATACTCATTACATCCTCAAAGTACTGATCTATATATATGTTTATGTGCTATGTTGTCTCATAATGTAGGTAACAGTTCAGTTGTAGCACGCATACTATGTTCAGACAGTTTACAATTTCTAGTTAGCAGGTGATGAGTCCTCTTGATTTAAGGGCTCAAGTCAGTCATATAGTTTGACCAGTATTTTATTTTTATTTATTCAGTCGTATTGATTTGGGATAGTTGGGGGTCATGTCCCGTCTACCTAAAGTCACTACTAGTAGAGGCTTAATAAACAGTCAATAGAGTTAATATATTTGATTCTAATATTGTGTAGTAAAAGCAGAGTTGTAATCATTTAAATTCAGTTCTATATTGATTAGATTTAGAAAAAAAGTCATATTCCACTTATTTCATTCAGAATTATGTATTTTATTCAATTGCTTATGAGTTATGCAAGTAGAAGGTTAGCTTGGGGTCACTTGTGGCCCTAAGCTCCCTGTTACGTCTCGGGACCCATTTTTGGGGCATTATATACTCGATCTATCCCAATAGGTCAATCTGGATCTCTTCATAAATGCACTTCATAGGCCTACCTGCCTCCCAAATACGATTGTCAATAGTGAAGATCTCCCTCATCCCTAGCACACACCACCTCTATGTCCCTCCTCAGGAGGTACATCTAAGACATGCATGGGAGCGAGACTCTACCCTTGCTGTACTGACTCATTGGGTAGCCTGCTCTATACCATCCTCAGAGTGGGGCATATCTGTCTGCTATACATGAGTAGCGGTACCCTCATCAGACTGAGGCACCACTGATGGCTCCTTCTTCTCTACCTCGATATTTTCTTCCAAGGTAATATGATCAGTAAGAGGTTGTTGAAATTGATAATAGCAAGATTGTCACAGCTCCCAGAGGATAAATCCTGGGACCCTTCCTCAGATGGGGGTTCCTAATCAAAAACCTATGGAGTAAACTCAGACTCTATCTCCCTCTCCTCATCATCATCATCAGGTAGAGGAGTGTATGATGGTAACATCCTGGCTGACTTCATCCTCAGCCGGGCTGCAGCTGACGGAACATCCTGGTGAGTCTGTACCCCCGTAACTCTATATGTCACCTCGACTACAGTGTCTGTACGGTGTTGGCTAAGGTACTTATCCACTAAACCGCTAGGCTCAGAAGACTTTACCCGTCTTTTTGAAGTATCAGACTTCATCTTCTTCATAGCTTTTGGTGCCATATTTACCTAGAAATTAATAAATATAGCAATTTTTACCATATTATAGGTAAGTCCATGTGTTAAAAACCTACAAAAAAAGAAAAACAACATAAATATAAACACTAAAAATAGTGGGTTGCCTCCCAATCAGTGCTTGATTTAACATCGTGGTACGCTGTGGTTTTATTATTACTCAGACTTCACCAACAAGCCAATGGGTTGCATCCTATGCATCACTCGATTTAATATCGTAGCATGAAGTGGGTATCTTGACTACTCAGAATTTATCAAAATACCCATAGGAATATTCTCCAGGGTCATCAATATAATCAATCACCAATACTACCCTCATGTCGGTTGACTATTTCATTGATTTTAGCTCACCTTTATTCATGTCAACCATAGCTCTGCTTATGTCTATAAACCATATTTCCAATATAATAGGCATCTCGATGTCAACCTTACAGTCCAGGATGACAAAGTTAGACAGAAAAATAAAGTTATCCACCCTCGCAATCACATCAAAAGAGATTCCTACAGGCTTCTTCACTGTGCGGTCAGCCATCAATAGTTGCATTGAAGTTGGTTCTAAAGGGTTCAAGCCCAATTGCTTGAATACGACCATTGACATCAAATTAATGATGGCTCCTAAATCATACAAGGCTTTGGAAAAATTGGATGACCTAATAGTATATAGTATAGTGAATGCACTAGGATCACCCTTTTTATTCCCCAAAGATCTAGTTGTGACTGCACTACAATGATATATACCATCAGCATCCTCAAATATCGCTCCTTACTTCCTTGTGACCAATTGTTTCATGAACTTGGCGCATCCAAGCATCTACACTAACACCTCAAGAAGAGGTATGTTTAAGCTAGATTCTTTCAACATATTAATGAATTGCTTAAACTTACCTTCCTCTTTATTTTACTTTAATCTCTGAGGGAAAGGTAGGGGTGGTCTCGTAATCTGTCTGATTTCTGGCTCAATGACTGGAACCTTACCTTTTTCTTCAGCAGCTTTACCTTTATCACCTATTACCTTCTCAAACTCAACCACAGGTGTCTCATCATCAACATCTTTTGCAGTAGGTCGTGGGGGATCCATAATAATGATACCACTCCTCATGGTAATAACAAGTATGTGATCATTATTTTTAGGATTTTGCATCGTGTTGCTCGGTAGGGTACCTGGCTGCCTCTGGTACCGAGTTGCTGACATCTGACCAAACTGGTGCTCCAACTGCTTGATAGCAGTGGCATATGACTCGACCTTATAGGTCAATCCTGAAATGTTGTCCTTAATCTCCTCAAGTCTAATATCTTGATTTTCCTGACCCTTCACCAGCTTAGCCAACATCTCTTCCATTTTGGATTCTACATCTTATCTATTAGGTGGAATGTATCTATCTCCCTTCTCTTTATAGTTATCTTTTTTCTCCTATCACCATCTCACTTTCTGCTATAGTCTTCGTATGTAATACCCCATATTTTCATAGCTTAATTTAACTCTTAGTACCTGAGTAATCCTATATAAAATTTTTGAAGTACTTAAGATTTTTTAGTTTATAGCTTACCATTGCGTAGAAATTTAGTCAGCTTTCCAATGATATAAAATTTGCACAAATCCGATACCCGGGTGAAGAGTTAGGGCAGTTTTTGTAAAGCAGTGTGCCAACTGGCAAATCACCGCGTTGCGGAGATAGACCAAATGGCAATTGTCAAAATTCAGTGAAGTTCCACGATTCCACCATGTCACGCCGGTGTCCCAGTTCTAAGTTGTAAATTTCCAGTGTGACACCGCGATTCCACCGCATCGCGTTGATGACCCAGTTCCCAATTCTGCGTCGCGCCAAGGGCCCAAATAAAATTTTTTAAAGAAAATTGAAAGTGTCGTCCAGAGGCAAATAAGTCTTTTTCCATAAATTTAATCAGTCCAAGTATGGGATTTAGTCCCTAAAAATGTAATTAGGTCATTATTTACTCATTTTTCTCAAGATTAAAAATCATTCTCTCTCAAAAGGGCAAAAATCCTAACTTTAAGAATCAAGAACAATTCTCAAGAATCCCTCCAAGAACCTTCAAGAATTAATTTTCTCAGGTATGTTAGGTGTTCATTCATGGGTTTCTTTCACCAATGAAGTCTAAGAACCCTTTTTAAACATACAAGATCTTAGATTTATGATTTTCTTTCTTGAATTAGATTGAATTCATGTTCATGATATTATTTGGGATTTAATTCCATGATTAATTACAAGCCTCATGAAAAATAGATAGTTGTGGGTAGAATTCTGTGATCTTCATGTTGAACTCTTGAATTACAAGTTGGATGCAGTAGCCAGGATATTATTATTTGTTTATTGTTATATGAAATAAGCATGCTCCCCAAGTGTTTGATAAAATGCCTATGTGAATTGAATAGGGACATCATGACGTGCTATTATGTGGTCCCTTTCATGTACAAGTTCATGCCTTACAAGTGTTTGACAAAATGTCTAAATAAGTGCATTGTTAGCAAGCAAGTAGTATTATATTTTTATGATCATGCCATGCTTTATTTTCAACGCTATCGATTCCTGGGGTATTCAATACCCGAAAATCTAGTTGTTTACCTAGAGCCATAGTCAGTTACAGAGTAGTCTCAGTAATGTCACGGTCAGTAGTAACCAGCCAATTAACAGAACCCAGTGAACTCAGTCAGTTACAGAACTTAGTGAAACTCAATATCAATCCAGTTCAGCTCAGTATAATAATCAGTGTCCTTCAGATATGAGTAGGATTCAACATCGAGTGAACTCAAGGATGGGGTATCACCTTCTAGTAGAGGGTGTGACCCTTAGTAGTAGTCCTTGTATTCCAAAACTACGTAGCCAGTGTAGGCTAGACATCAACCAGCTAGGTTCCCGACTGCGCTTGGACAGATTCAGATAGGTACAGCAGATTCAGTAGTGAGTCCTCATCTATTGAGGATATACTTTATCTCAGTATTTTCAGTAGCTTCAGTATTTCAGTAGTCGGATTTAGTTGAGGGCTTGTCCCATCAACTCCACATTCAGACAGTTTAGTTAGAGGCTTTTCAGACTAGATTAGTTCTGACAGTATTCAATTTTTAGATATTATTATCAGATGTTATTATTATCAGTATTCAGATTATGAACCTTATGGTATTTTATCCCATGTTCCATATTATTACAGTATTATTATTTAATATTCACAGCAGGTACCATTCATGGGTTAGCTTGTGGTCCTTCGGGGTCGTAGCACCGTGTGGATTCCGAGGTACAAAATTAGGGCGTTACACTATATATGTTATAATAGTTCCAACCTTGGTTCCTTTTCCATTGGGCTCGACCAGCCAGCAAATAATCCAAATAATTTGATTCCTACTTCAATTCTGACTTATATGCTTTGGAAGTTAATCCTTGTTCTGCTACTATATTTACCCTCTAAGTTGTTGCTGTAAGCTGCTTTGTAAGTATCCTAAGATCAGTTCTTAGCAATGCAATCTCTTGCACTACTGTGTTATTAGCTACTTTCTGGTCACATGAGGCAGCAATAACATAAGTGTCAAATTCTCTCTCTGCCTCCTGAGTTTTTCACCCTTGGTTAGTGAGTAAGATCTGATCTAACATCTCCAAAGCTGCCTCTCAGCGTAGTCTCATAAAATCTCCTCTAGATATGGTGTCTTCCATGGCTATGGAGCTGATGGTCAAGGCTAGGTAGAATATCTCTAATAAGCTCGTCCCTGACAACCGATGATTGGGCACCATACACAGCTTCTTCTTGAACCTGAACCATGCCTTGTACATATACTTTGACTATGGCTGCCTAAAGTTATAAATCTCTTCCTTGAGCTGTAACATCCTAGATAGAGGAAAGAACCTATTTAAAAACTGCTTGCATAACTCATTCCATAGAGTGATATAGCCTCTTGGCAGTTCCCCTAACCATAAAGATATTTCTCTTGCAAGTAAGAAGGGGAATAACCTTAGTTTATGTGCTTCCTAATTCACCCATGGATTTGTATACGAACTGTAGATCCCAAATAAATTAGCAAGGTAAAAGTTTGCATAATCTGTAGGCAGATATGCAAACACACCCTTAAGATTCAAGAGTTGGATCATTGTGCTCGTGATATCAAATATGATGCCTGTGGGGAAAATAGAAACTATGGCTCCAGTCTTTGTCAGCTCAATATGTACCAAGTATTCTTCATCATCTATATATGGTTGCGCATACTGATATATTGGTATTACTTGAACACGGAACCTCTGTCTTTGTTCTGGTTTCCCCAGAGTGCTATTCAGCGGTCTGCTGCTTGTCTCTGCTCAGCTAGCTCTGCTCTCTAGCTACCTACTGACCTTTTTCCATTGACCTCCTCTCGGCTTTAACTTGAGATAATAGCTCACCAGTTTATCAATCAATAATATCTTGTACTCCTTAAAGGAGAGGGAGGTACAATATCACGAACCCCTTCAGGAAGTTTATCTCTTTTCTGCTCAGACATCCTACTAGGTATTTGTACGATCCTCTCTAGATTCAGATTCAGTGGGAGTAAGGGATTGCCTCTGCTCTATGTGTTAGGAATACACCAATGTATGCCCAACTAAGAATGAAAAGAAAAAGAAAAACCCAAAAACTGCAACAACTTCAAATTATAATTCAACACCATGGTCCCCAATAATGGCGCTAAAATTTTGATGACGTCCAAACAACACCTTCTCTCAGATGATGATATGGTCGCTATCAAATTATAGTAACCCTATAGAGGTTGGGGTCTAATCCCAAGGGAACACATGGAAATACAGATCTTGGTAGTTGTAGTCGGTAAACAGAATAAGAAAAGTAAATTAGGGGTTTTGATGTGGTAATCTTAAGCAATTAACTGTAATAACTTTGATTGTAATCAGTGTAGGTGAACACTAGAATTGTGTTCCCCTTGGCTTCTCAACTACGTAGGCTTATTGTGTTTATTTTAACCAACCCGATACTTTGCATACAGAATCGATAAGTTATATACCTTCTACAGTGTTTTGGACAAGCAGAAGGATTTCACCCTTTACCTTTTGAGTCTTACGATGTCACCTTACTAACCCTTATCTTGATCCCTATTAACTATTACCTTTTGAGTCTTTAGTTATTATATGAAACCTAATCATCTTACTAAGATAGAACCTAGAAGCGTGGATTGACAGTTAAACTTCAAATTATTGTTGTCTTTACCTTTTCCTAGTCACTACTCCTCTTTTGGAGTAAACAACAATATTTAGGCGGGATTATAATGTGTGCACCCATTAACAAAACTATCATAACGAATAAAAAGCAATGCATGTATGGATATCGATTTAGAACAACGAAAGTGTTTCCCCCACATCGTTAATTTGCCAGGGTTTCCACAGCACTAGCTATGGTTTTTAGCCGCTCATGCTTGTGAAGAAATTAATAAAATTTGTATTCAAAAGCATAGATGAAATCACAATGATAAGAAATAATAAAACCTACAATCGTAACTAAATTAATGAACCAAAGTCAATATCCCAAAATCAAAATCGAATCTTGGAATCAAAATATGTTTGTGAATATCAAAAGTGTGTAACTCTTTCTAAAAAACACATAAAGGGTAGTTATAGTACATGAGGAAACTCTAAAAATAAAGCCCAAATTAAATAGGAGAAAACAGGATCAGTGGCCACATGTGGTTTGCACCCGCAGTCTGGCACTGGGAACAGGTAATACCCACGATCTTGGCCATGGGTGCAGGTACAAACCGCACATACTGAATGGAAAATTTTTGCAAGTTCAGCTCTCGAGATTTTGGACTTCTGGAAATTGCTTTTCTTACCTGCGGTTTATAAGTCCTACATGTGATCCGTAGGTTGACTTAGTAGGTGTTGGGAGTCATCTTTTCAGCCGTTCTTTGATTCTCAAACGTTCTTTGATCACTATCAAACAAGAAAGTGTCCTAAACATCCATAATTGCTCCAAAATAGCCAAAACACCTTTTTCATAAACTTACCATCCAAAATATGATTTCTTACAATACATACCCAAAAGACAACATACCTAACAAAATAACCTCGGAAACCTGTATATTTCCTTGTTTTAAGCCAAAAAACTAAGTGTGAGGTCCCCAAACCTTCTTAATGGATATGATGCTACTAGCTAGTCCTAAAAGCCTTAGGGAGTATTCCTAAGCATTGTTTTTTGATTTATACTTTGAGAACAAAGTATGATTTTATGTCTGGGGTAGGAAATCTTTCCATTATTTAGGGTGACATATGTTATAGGATTTTCATTTTGATTTATTTGCAAGTTTTGACTAAATTCAAAAATTATAAAAAAGATTTTATCTTTGTTTATTTTTAGTTTTTATTGGTGTTTTTTTAGTAGAAGCACACTTCACTCACCGTTCGATTTTTTCTTTTTGATTCTTTTCCTAGGAAGAGCCCTTTGAACTCAGTATCCTTTCTGATATTTAGGAGTAATTTTAAAAATAAAATTATTATGAAGAAATAGAGATGCTCTAGATAGGTGCTACACATGATTACTTATTCCAAGTGGTGTTGAATTCCAAGGCATGATGTGAAAAATTAAATAACTTTGGTGAAACACCTAGCCTCTTTTATTTGACTCTTATGTGAATTTGGCTTAAATTTAAATTCTTGCAATTGCTTGGTTGAGTATCTATTGGGTTCTGTTTTGATTTAAACACGTCCCATGCATGTTAAGATTTTTTTTTATATTCCATGATTGCATATTGGTGTCTAGACTTTCCCAGTGTGTTTGCAAAGCGAAATAAAAAATGTTGAATCTAGGAGCTGATATAGACATTTCCTTGATATACATGTTTATACCTGCTTTATCTACCCTTTCTGTATGACTTTAGTTAGCCCTATTGAGCCTTTAGCCTATTCTTTGATAGCTTTATATGTAAATTATTCCTTTTATTTCAGTTGGACATAATATGATTAAAATCCTAAGCATTTTATTTAAAAGACTAAGAGGTTAAGGAATGTAAAACTGAAGAAGATAAAAGTGAAAAGGAAGCCCCAACATAATAAATATTGGTGTGTTGAAAATTTTTATGTGTTGTTGGTGGGAAATAGTGTAATGAAAAGAAAAATTTATCAAAAGATGTGAATCAGATGTTGATAGCAAATACTGCTTACTAAGGATGTGTAATATAGCTTAAAGATATGGGGCAAGGCAAAAGAGAGGCGGAAATATTAAAAGGGTGAAAAATTGGTTGATTGGAGATAAGTTAATGTAAAGTGTAGTGTATTAAAGCGCTTAGAGAGAATAATCACTATTACTGACCAGAATAGTTCCTACCTGTCCCTTAAGTCTATATTATAACTCTTAACGTTGCACTTGGTATTGAAATTTGATATTTTGATGTTAGTGGAGTACGTCACTAAGGGTAAGCTTATGATTCATCTTATGTGACATGTTAATTCTTTATAAGAGTGAGCGCAATTTGATTCTTACACCTATTTTTGTGATAAATTACATATTTGTGAGTGAATATAGGTGACTCTTCTGTGGTGAAGGCATATATTCGATGATGGATAAGTGAATTATATGATCTATTTGTTGAGCCATGTGCATGAGTTTTCCAAGTTGTTATAGTCAATTCTTAAGTCTAGGAAATATGAAGTAGTCTCATGTGTTTCCATTACAATATGGCATGCCTAATGTAGAACTTGTTATTCAGGTAGTCATTGTAGTCCTAACTTAAGTGTCTTTGTTTTAGTAGTGATGTTAGAGTATTCCTTGATGGTGGTTAATGTAAAGAGTTTTTCGAGAATGAACAAGGCTTTAAGTGTGGGGTGGTGATCTTAGGCATATTTATACACCTAAGTGTCATTGTCTACACACGGTTAACTAAGTTTTGAGGGTAACCTGATGTGCTTAATGAAGTATAAAGTGTGTATTTGTGCATTTGTGAGATAAGTTGCATGTTTAGAATATTTGAAGTGCATTTGATATAAGTCAAGAGTCAAAAAGATCAAGTAGAGTTTAGACAAGAAAACTCGTTAAGCTAGCCTATATGCTTGTTATAGTGTACTTTGATGAGTTCTATTGTGTTGTATGTACTAATATTTGTTGTGAGATAATGTAGGAGACCATTGGAGGAGCTATAGAAGCTAAATAAATCCTACAAAACAAGACACAAGATGTGAAAAAACAAGTAACAAGCGGATAAGAAGAATGGAACAAAATTGGATGAAACTTCACCCTAATGAGGGGACCTTGTGCCACAACCCCTAGGGCTAGGGCGCATTGCCTTGGTCATGATATGGGCCTGTACCAACATCCCTTGGCTATTCGATTGGTCATGTGGTGCAACCCCCCCACCCCCCTCTTCGAGCATCGTAAAAGTTGGGTTTTCACTCATTTAAGTTCGGAGCATAGTTGTAAATGCATATGTTTCATACGGGGAAGCCTATGGAGGAACTAAAGCACTATATAAGGAGTGCTTAGACACATTTATTGGATACTTTTTGGAACAACACAAAATTGGAGAGAGGAGAATGCATCAAAGTCTCTACTCTAAGGTGTTTTTTCTTTGAACTTTTAGTTTCTTGTAATGTTACTTATAAACTCTTTAATGGTTATATTTGTATGACCATAAGTGGCTAAACACCCTCTTTCTAAGGTTGAGGCTATGAACATGATTGCTTAGCGTATATTTAAGTTAGTTTAAATTGATTATCATATTTGGTTGTTCTTATGTTCTTGTATTTACTATTTTATTGATTCACGATCGTGAACATGAGCCTAGGGCCGCAAACGCAAATACGAAGGGAGCTTTCACCAGATGACAACTAGAAACCAGCAAAGGCATAAGTCAAAACTCTTCGAAGTAACCTTTGAGATTTTCGGGATTCACAAAAATAAAATAATAATGCTACTAGGCTAATTTCAATGTTTACGACTTATTGCAATCTGAAATTTTTGAAAGAGAATTATTTTTCACAATTAACCCTCGGGATTCCTTTAAGGCCAAATTTAAGTAGTTTTCAAATAGAGGGTCGAAATATAAAATAAGGGCTCGAAATTTGAACTAATTATGTTTCTAATCAAAATTGATATTTTGGAGCTAATAGAACTATCAAAATCATCATCTGAAGCTCGGATCACAAAATATTGTGCGAAGTCAGACTAACCCTTTTAAGGGTGTTCAAAATCACAAATTCATCTAAAACTCTCCCAGACGTATTTAAAATCGTGTCAACTATCCCCACTACTCATAAAAAAAATGAAACAATTATAGAGAAGGGAAAAATAATTAAAAAAAAAAAATTCTAAAAACCAGTACGAGAGTCATTACACTCTTTATGGTCAGACACTCAATCACCAAACTCAGAAAATTTTCTAGCAAACGAAGATCTCTTGAAGAGGATTTAGTCTTTCTCAAACAAGGTCACGATAACTTCATTGTCAAGAAAGTTGTGTAAGTGCCTCAACTATTACTTAGATTATGAATATATAGTTTAAATATTCCAAAGCATTTATTAACTTGTCTTGAAGACTAAAAATTTTGAAGTAATGATAAAATTATCGCTATATGGTTACATTAGGAAAAATTGTCTAAATCACACTCATTTGGAATGATTCATTTTTGAACCTTATATCATCGGGACGCACGATAAAACTAATTTATTAAGGTTAATGTATACATTCTTTCTAAATTGTAGGTTGTCATACACAAGATCATCAACCATTAGCAAATAACCCTAGATTTGAAGAAGTTCTCCATGTTAGAAAGGTATTTCAATTATTTAATCTATTTGCACATTGTAAATCAAATGTTATTGGCATAAAGATCCAAGATATTACAAGTTTTTTTTTTTCAAAAAATCTTATTTGTTTCTTCATTGGTTAGGAAACTCTACGAAAGATCATGCACAAAATGTGGGCAATATATGACAAATGCAATATATTTTTCCACTTTAATTTCTGGGACAACATACCTTACCATGTTAATCTTAGCTCTAAAAGTTATCGATTACTTATATGTATGTATGACATTTTCACACTAAAAGAATGTTCATGTTTCTTTAATGGATGCTTGTTTGGCCAAGTTAAAAAAAAGCAATCTATTTGTGAAGTATTTTTGTTAAAATGTTTTTTAAAAAAAGTATCTTTGAGAGTAGTAATTCAGAAATACTATACAACTTATATTATATAGCTTAATTTTCACAAAATTTGTGTTGAGCGAGGCAGTACTTTGGGCCACAAGTTCTCATTCAACAACAATACAAACAAAATTAAAGACCTTCATACTTTAGGACGAAACTTTAAAAGGCCCTGAAATATAGGGTAACCCAATGCAAAAGCTTGTGTTACAAAATCAGATATTTATACACTTGGGCCCACGAAGTTATAACAAATTGCTCATTTGTCATTTCTAGCTAGGGGATATCAGAACAAATCTAGCAGAAAAACTTAATAAGCTTTTAGGTAAATATAACCTAAGTTGTGAGGAATCTTCATTTTTGTTGCCGCACCTATGTCGAATTCTCCAAAATACACTACTTTTGAACAATTTAATAGACATTCATTGATATTTTTGAAAAGTTTGAGTAATATAGAATGTAACAACACAATAATCCAAATCTTTTGTTAGACATAAAATTATAATGGAATGAACAAACAAAAAATAAAAGCAAACTGTTGTTCTATCAAACAGTCACAACAACATTACTAACAGAAACCAAAAGCAGTCTAAAAGTTTTATCCCTCCAGTGGCCATGAAGGCTACTCGTTATACACTTAATTAAAAAATAACAAACTTAGTATAATTTCTCAAATGAATTTTGAATTATACTCTTTTTTTTGGTTAAGAGAGATATATTATATATAACAGTAAAGATTACAGTATCCACGATAGATATACCGCTAACATTATCCAAATCTACATTGTTACAACTAGTACTTGAGTTATAGATTGAGGTTCAACATAAGCTAACTTATTACGGATGATCAAGACGCTAATTTATTAGATAACAATCTATCTTGATCATGCTTCAGCTAAGCTTTCACATCTTCAAATGAAAAAAAAAATGAATATGATTGGTATATATTAGCTCGAAACTTAATGTGGACAAAAATATCTACTACCATATTTTCTTGGAGGAAGCTATGGCGCACCACTGAACTTTCCAATTTCTTAAAAGTTAACCTGCAACAGGAACCATAAGGAGAATATGGATGTTAGAGAGATTGCAACACCTCAATTGATTCTTTTTTTTTTTTTAATTTCAATAGAGAATGGGGCTATAGTTGATAACGATTTATAAGTCATTAAACAAAGATTCCATTTCAACTATAGTAACCTAAATTTTTATTATAATAGATAACTTTTTGGATTTTAACCACATAGATTTTATCCATATATGTGGTCACTAGAAATTGTCTATTATAATAAAAGTTTAGGTCACTGCTATACCATGGTTGAAATGAAATTTTTATTTAATGGCTTACAGTCACTATCTACTTTAATCTCATTATCTATTGAAATTAAAACGGAAATGATTGAGGTGTTACGATACCTCTAACATCCAGATTTCTATTATGTTTCGTCTTGCAGGTTAACTTTTACAAATTGGAAAATCCGGTGATGCGTCATAACTTTTCCAAAGCAAACATGATAGTAGATATTTTGTCCAGATTAAGTTTCAAGCTAACATAGATCAATTAAATTCATGTTTTTGATTTCTAATTGAAGATGTGAAATCTCAGTTGAAGCATGATCAAGATGGAGTATTGTCTATTAAATTAGTATCTTGATCTACATATAATAAGTTAGCCTATTTTCAAAAGCAATATGCAATCTTCCTAATATAGTTCTGGATGATGTTAGCGGTATATCTACCGCCCCAACAATAACTTCTTTAACTATTATATATAATATATCTATATTACCAAAACAAAAAGGAAAAAACTATTTCTGTAGAAATATTCTCGGAATTAAATTAGTCTTTTCTAATTAAATAGAGGATACAACAATCAACATCAACAAGTTAATTAAACTAGGGGATTGATAAAAGAAATCGAAACCAAAACAATTAATATAAAAAGAAGGTGAAAGGGGAAGAGGAAAAACGTGAGGAAAACATGTGAGCAAAAAGAGAATATCGGGTTGTTGTTTGCTGATGGATTTTTCAAGCAAATAAGAGCTTCTATTTATAGGCTTAATTGAACTCTTGAAGCTTGACAAATGTAACTAATTTTAGTAAGTGTTGAAATACTTGGCTAATCTTCTTTATTTCACTTGCTCTTCATTAGTCATTTTCACCTAGCATTGCCACTTGTTCATTTCACTTCATGCAAGAAGCCATCACAAGACACATGATCTTTCTTCTTATTTTCTCTAAAAAATATTTTTTGACTTTTTAAATACATTTCATGATTGGCTTCTCAAACACATCAATAAATTTTTTTTTTGAAATAAACATATCTTTCCAACAAACCTCACAAATTTCAAAAGAATTTTTTAAAAGAAATAGTTTTAATTTGTTGGATTATGATGAACAAAATTCAATAGATTTTGTATCTCTTGAACTATTAAGCAGACTTAGATAAAATTTAACTTATAGAATTATTGGTGAAATATAATATTTTCATAAAAATCTATCACGATTAAGTTTTTTTTTTTAAAAAAATTATTTACAACCAATAGATTTTGCACCAGGAGATTAATCTGTTAAAATCGATGTAGTATTTTTCATGATAGGATAATTTCAATTTTTATTGTCTCTTTTCAAAATTTAGAATCAGAAAAGATATAACTTCAAAATAATTTGAAGATTCATTATCGACAAGAAAAGTGTAAAAATTATTTTCATAAGAAAAATATTTATTTTTAGGTCTTTTACTCCCCAGTTCCTCAGTATTAGATGTAGACTCTTTCTTTTAATGGTGTATGAGAAATTTTACCGCACATTGAAAAAATATGTTCAAAGAATTTAATATTTTTTATCTCAATTATAGTATTACAATCAATGTGCAACAATATGCTTAATATATTTCATAATCATGTAATCGGCAGTTTTAGAATCTATTTTTTGCTTTTTAGGTTCACACATGATACAATTCAAATTGCATTCGAATCTTGGGAGAGGATGATTTTGGTTCAAGAGGCACTTGATGACTCTATGGTGCTATCAAAGGGTAACAAATGGAGGGCTAAGATGATAAAGGAGGGTCAAGGGACGTTAAAGAAGTCAAGAGAAGACAAAATAGGGCTAGAAAGCCCCAGAAGATGACATGCGCCCCACATGCTTTGGAGGTGTGCCAACCCACTCTAGATCTGCTAGAGCGGATCAAAACAATCCATTATACCCTTGGGATACGCCCCATATGCTCTATGAATGCTCAAGCGGATGATTAATTAGCTACTATGCTTTGTCTTTCCAAATGGGTCACTTTTGGGCCCGTAAGATGTAATAACTTAGCTAGACTATAAATAGGACTTATCTTTCATTTACTAGATAGTTTTTAAAGAATTATGAATGTATAATATTGTGAGAGTATAAGGCAAGCATGGAATCACTTGTGTTGAAACTTCATTTTGAAACGTGGGTTGCTTGGGAATCCAATTCCCTTGAGGTCTACATAGGAGATTGGTGCTTTGTTTCACATTGAATAGAGGGATAGAGGTTTAATATACCTTTATTTTTCTATTCATTCATCTTTATTGTGTCTATTTATTTACTTGCTTTTCGTCTATTCTTTTATCTTTGATTTCATATCAGAGTTTATTTTTTAATTTTGTACTTTATTTTTGATCATTTAGTATCATAGATGAGCTTGATTTTGTTCCCAAAAAGTCAATCTTGGATTTGTTATCTCTAAAATAAAAAAAAATTGCAAAAAAAATATTTTTAAGAAAAAATCCTAAAACTTTTTGTGCTTTTGAGTCCTTTTTGTTGTTTCTACACTAGATTTATTTTCTCTATTGTTATTAGGGTCAGAACCTTGAGATTTATGGCTTGATTGTATGCATTTGAGAATTTCTCACCCTTGTTGTCTTGAAACTTGAGGTTAAAGAAGTTGATAAAGTGTTCCCAATGTTGAGAGAAGCTTAGGGTTAAAACATGATGTCATTTAGAGAGGTTTGAAAAATTCACCATTTTTACGGTTTTGAAGGTTGAAGAAAATATAAGTAGGTTTGAAAATAGGAATTTTTTTTTTGATGTTTTGAGGGTTAAAGGTTTTTTCAATATGTTCTTTATGTTGACGGAAGCCTACGGTTAAAATTTTGTGGAATCCAAGTCAAAACGAAGAAGTTCAGTATTTTGAATTTTCAAATTATTCTTGGTGTTCTTGAGAAGATTCATATCTTCATGTTTAATCTTTGTAAAAAATTTGTTACTTAATCCAATAAAGAGAAGGAAAAGGTGTACAAACATGTTGGTACAAATTCTATCCAAAGTAACATGGAATATTCCAAGAGAAGAGAACAAAAGAAGGACCATAAAAGGGCATTTTCTCCCATTAAAGCGGTTGGTTTGGTTGACCTGCACCTGAGGTGACTTGGAGTTGCACCTGACCTACTAAAGCAGGTCCAAGGCAGCCCAAAACAGTAGCTCTTACGCCTCACCTGCTCTAGAAGTGCACTGGATCAGCTCCTAATCCGCTACAACTTGTTTCAAGTGCATATGAAGCCTCCAAACTCACTTTTTGTAAGGTTCCATCAATCCAACTTCATTTTTTGATTCTTAACTTCATCTTCTGATTCTTAAACACAAATTATCACTAATAATTGATCAATTAGTTGATTAATTAATTCTTGAATTCGATTTCTTTCTTGTCCATTTTTGTGTGCTTTTCTCTTTTGTTTTCATTGAACTTTCTTAATTCAAGTACGATAGTTTACTTTTGAGTTTTATTTGAAATTTCAATGAATAATCCATTCCAATCACAATCCATAATTAGTACCAAGCAATCTCATTGGATTATAAACGATCTATCCACGCTTACGACGCCAATTGAGAGGTGAAACAAAGGTGAGATCTTCGAGAGCTTGTGAGGTTAATTTATCTAATGCTAATGTGTTTGTTGTCTTTGTGAGTATGTTTCTTCATAGGTACAATGTCTACGGATGGCAAAACATCACAAACCATGGATAAAAATACCTCAAATGCTATCTTAGCGGCTCTTGAAGCTCTCAACCGTAAATTTGACTCCTTTAAAGCAAAGATAGATAACATGTGTGGAAGAATGGATAACATGATAGATCATCTAAACTTTCCTAACTCCACCCTTTCTAATCCACCAAACTTTCAAGCTTCCTTGAGTGGCCATGCTCAAAATATCTTCTTGAAACTACCCCAAATTCCACTATTCCAAAGCCAACCCAATCAAATTGAGGATGAAAGGGAAGAGGAAACTAAGAATGGGGATAAGAACTTGGCTCAAGAAGGAGAGTCGCGTAAGAATGTTGAGCTAAGGATTAAATTAAATGAGGTCCATGAGCCAATGCTTTTGAAGGAGCATTCAAAGAAGACCTCTCATGAGCATAAGTTTGAAGGCTTAGATGAGTTCTTATTCAAGGGCTCCAAGGTTAATTAAGACTTGACTCAAAGGAAGAACCTAATCAAACTCCTATGGGTCGATGATACATTATTACAAGAAGTGAAACATCTAACCCCATGGACTAAATAAAGGAGTTACCTCCTAAGGAAATTCCTTCAAAGAGGCAAAAAGATCAAGTATATTGGTCTAAGTTGATGCATGGAAGGAAATATCCTTGTAAAACACCTATGGAGGACAAGAGAACAACTTCAAGGCATTGATTCCAAGGTATGTACCTACCCCCTACTATTCCTAGTGATCCTTAGAGACATGATGATATTTTCCTCATATTAAATAAAACCTTGAAACTGATTGATATCATGTCACACCATGAGAGTATTAGGGTCTCCGCAATTTCTTTATGGTGTTTGCCTTTGGTGCTTGCATTTTATGGGCCTTACATTCGCAATGTCCAATCTATTTGTTACTTATAAAAGAGTCCTAGGTGTGTACTTGATGTACAAATCTGATTTTCTAATCCTTGTCACACTTGTGTGATTAGACAAGTTAAAGTAATAGTAAAGACTTTTAGGAACATGCTACATGCCATGAAAAAAAGTCACCCAACTTCTTGGGTATATCCTTTGATTTGGAGTGAATTAGTTTCTCATGGATTCCCTAATTCCTCTAATAGAATGATTCCATTATTGAAATTCACTTCTTGTAGGAAGTTGCTCGAAGAGAAAAGATATAACATGCTTTAATTGTCTTATCTCATCTTATTGTTTACTCATGTTTGAGGGTAATTTAGGTGAGAATAGTATCCTTAACTCTTTTTTTCCTATCTTTTTGCTTATGATGATGATCTTGTTTATGTTGAAAATACTTTTTGTGTGAACATGAGTTGTCTTGAAAGAAAGGGTGATGTGGATCCTAATGACCTGACTCCATCCCTGGTTGTTCCAACCTCTAGTGATCTGATTACCAGCTTTCTTGAGTACCTTGCTACTCTCAAGTATGGACACACCTTGATGTGTATTTATGATGTCCATGTTGATGTTGGATTATTTTAGACAGAGGTGAGAGTTTTTGGGTATGGTCTTGTGGGGAATCAAAGAAGCACGTGTGTTATACGACCTTGGTAGTTTTTTTGTTTCATAATGCTTCTTATAGCCAACTCTTTTTCACCTTAAATGATGAATTCTCTTTCATTGACTTAAAGGATGTTTGGTTATATGTAAAATGGGTATCTCCTTGGCATGGATATTTTAATTTTATCCCTTGTGTTAACCCTCATGCTTTGAGGATGTCTTAGTTGTGTATTCTTCTCTTGTGTTTTAAAGTTGTAGATTTGAGGGAGAATCTTTTTCAAGAAGGAGAGAATGATACAATCCAATTTGTCTCCGGATCTTGGGAGAGGATGCTTTTGGTTCAAGAATTGCTTGATGACTTTGTGGTGCTATTAAAGGGTGCGAAATGGATGGCTAAGATGATCAAGGATGGTCAAGGAAAATTAAAGAAGTCAAGGGAAGACAAAACAGGGCTAGAAAGCCCCCGTAAGATGACATACGCCCCACATGCTTTGGAGGTGCCCCAACCCATTATGTCCTAGGAATGCGCCCCATATGCTCTATGAATGCTCAAGCGGATGATTAATGGACTACTATGCTTTGTTTTTCCAAGGGAAACTTTTAGAAATAGTAACTGTAGAGCCTTAATTATAACTTGTATAGCAACAGCTTCAAAATTATGAAAAATAACAATATGTATTCTATATTTTAGTAAAAGGTTTCTATATAAATACATATACAAATAGGTATCCATTCCTTATTTAACTATAATCAGTTAGAGTTAAATTAGGGATGAAACTGTTCCTTAATTTATGCCACATTTAATTAAATAGATTCCTTTACCTTATATGACTCTTTTATTTTTACCTCAACCATTAATTTACATCAACACATTCAAATTCAAAAATCGTTTTTCATAAATAGCAACTCAAAGAAAATTAAAAAAAAAAAAACAGAGTGCTTCCAATATTATTGATCAATGTCTGAAATTTGTGAAGAAAAATTAAAAATACAACACTACAATTACAGGTATTGATAAACAAACTTAGTTCTGTTTGTGAATTTCATAAAATATAATTGCAAAAATTTTTGGAAAATTAATAAAAATTTGCATAACAGTCATGAAGTTCAAATTTTGAAATCGTAATTTGAAAAATTTTCTTAACGATTTTTTTTTTCAAATTCAAAGTTGTCCTTGTCATTATGTATTTATAAAACTAAATAACAATTCTTATAAGTTAATTTTGAATTTTAGTCGATGATACATATTATTAGACTAAAGGATTTGTTACGTTGAAATTTATTTTTCAGTTGTGTATATACAGATGATTCATTGTATTTAGTACGTATTTGATAATTGAATTTATATTTACTGTTTTGTAGTGTTCTGGACATTGACAATGGAAAGCATACTTGCTCTCGTTAAATACTTCAGTAGATGGACATATGAATAACAATATGAAGATTACATTAGTGATGCTATATTGATGAACATAAATACTTTGTATAATCAACTCTACACACTACTGGCTTCTTATATTGATGTAGATCTGAATTGCAAATGCATTCAAATTGAATACACATATGAATAGCTGAAAAATACTTATGCAGACTTGTAATATACATATGCTGCATTGGTAAAATACATTTGCTAATTAGAAATTGCAAATGTCAAAATTATTTTTATTTGTGTAAATTTTTTTTATAATAATTTCAGGTTATATCAGCCTTAGAGTATGTCTATATAATCCACGACAAGGAGCAATATTTTATTATTTGCCTTAAGAAAAAAAAAATCTTGCCATGCATTTCAATTGAACGAGATACCGTGTGTGCATGTTTGTGCAGTACTTGATAAAAAAAACTATAAGAAGGAACCATATTGCTCATATCTATACAAGCCAAAAACAGTCTTGAGAATGTATGATCTTTCAGTTTATCCTCTACTGCATAAAAATGACTGGGTAATTTCATCGGAGATATTGGAGGAGGTTGTTCTACCCCCGAAATACAAGCAGCCACCTGAAAGTCCCCCAAAGAAGGATCGTGAAAAATCAGGAAGAGATATAATCGAAAAGAAGAACAAAAATTATTGTAATTTATGTGGGTTTAAAGGTCACAATAGGCATTCATATAGGAAATATAATAAAGGATAAGTTTGTTGATGTATTCAGTCAAAAAACAAGTGTTGAATTTTTTCATTGACAATTATGTGATTCTACATTATAAGACAAATATTTGATGTTCTTGAATTTGTTATAGTTAATTTGTTGCAATTATTTTACTGAAGTTGTCAATATATACATTATTAATATAACATCATTATATATGTAATCAATTAGTACAACTAATATTCTGCAAAATACATATTTAAACCTAAGGATAATGAAAACTACACATACAAATAGTTAAAATCTGAAAAATACGTATAAGAATCTAATAAATAACTATGCCCATAAACTACATATACAGACTGAAAGGGTACATTTGCGTTATTGATAAATACATATGCATCATAAAAATATATGAAATTGAAAAAAACATATAACGACATATTAATCAGAACTGAAAATACATATGTATTAATAAAAAAAATATGCACTAAAGATACATACAAATGCATTATTCGTATCTACATAGGAATAACAAAAAAATTACACATGTATTTTTGTTACATTGAACCATATGCATATCTGAAAAATAAATATGCATTGATCATAAATATATATATAAACTGTAAAGGACAAATGTATTGTTCATAAATACATATTCACATCAGCTTTTCGTATCTGAAAAAAGACATATTCATTATTCAGAATTACTTTTTAAATCTGATAAAATACATGTGTATTATTGATAAATCTATAAGCATAATTGGGATATACATATAAATTACTAATAAATACATTTGCAAAACAGGACAAATATATATGTATTATTCATAGATCTATAAGCATAACTGAAAAATACATATGCATTACTAATAAATACATATGTAAAACTGAAAAATACATATTCATAACGACATATTGCTAACATATTCATAATATAACCACAAAAATTATTCTATTTTATAATATTGAACATCAATAATCTAAATATAAAAGAAAAATAAACATTAACATATCATTAACTTTCAACATTAAAGTAACATATGAAATTTAAGAAATATTCAACTACATTTTTGTCCACCTAAAGTTAACTGTTGTCAAATACAACAAATTAAAAACACATATCAAATTTTATGAACTTCAGCGTTTTCTGTTATCCCAATTTTTCTAGGAGGCCTTATTAGTGCTTCATCATCACTTTGTGTCTTCTCTTATTTTCTGTTATCTCCATAATGTTACAAAATTAAAGCATATCTCGTACGAAGAAGATTTGGATCAAAATCAACATACATATTTACAAAATACATTTTCAAGTTATATTACCACATATATACATGAATATAACATATGTATATACATAACAAGAAAGAATACATGAATAGTCCAAATATAAGTTACTAAAAAAAGAATACAACTGAACATCAAATACAAACCTTATCAGTAACAAACACAAATATCTTACACAAATCTTAAATACAAAATACATATCTTAAATATCTTATACATAACAAATACAAATGTTATCAGTAACAAATCTAAATATAAAATACATATCTTAAAAATAACATATACATATCATCAAATTAACAACTACAATTTTATATCTTAACAAAACTCAAAATAAATACACACCTTATAAATTGTATATATAAAATACATATATTCGGATATTGTCCAGAAACTATAAAATCTTACACTTTCTCTTCTTCAAATTCATAATCAGATAAAACAAGACTTGCAATTTTACTAGATTCTCCTTTTTCATCCGACTTCCTCTTTTTCACTAATTTGTGAATTTTTGTGAATTTTGGTGATGAAGATTTTCTCAATATTTTTCATTTCGTGATTTCGACAATTGAGGAACGAGCTTCTGCCAAAAAAGATGAAGAAGCCTATTTGAAGAATTCCCTCAAAAAATTTGAATCTGAGGTGACTTATCTAAAAGAGGTCCTTGGTGAAGCAAAGAAAGAGAGCGCGAGATTGCAGGAACGTTTAATGGCCAAATAAAAAGAGGCCCAGAATATTATTTGCGAAAATGAGGAGCTTCAAAGTAGAGAAACTACATCATTAAAGAAATTTGAGGAGTTGTCAATGTTGCTTGAAGAATCGTTAGTCAAAAATGAACTTGAAGCAAGTATAGAACTTTCTGATAGCGAAAAAGATTATTGTATGCACCCTAAAATAATCAAATTTTCTAATCAAATAGAGAATCCTAACATAGAACTTTCACCTTATCAATCTGAATAAGTCAAAAAATTAAATGAACATGAGAACATAGCAAAGGAAGATGATGAAGAGAGTTACTGCTATGATAATGGTGGCACATCTCCTATTAAGCAATAAAATCATCATCATCATCATCATCAGAAGAAGAAAACAATACGAAAAAGAAGATGAAAAAAAATGGCGACAATAAATTACATAAAAGAGATATATGAAAAATATAACATCTGTAAAATCAATTTACCTTAATAGATGGAGAAAAAAGCGATATTTGAAAAGAAAACTGAAATTGGTAAAGTAGCGTAAAAAAAGGGTAGGATAAAATTAGGGATTAAAGTCACGTGTTTTTTCCTAAAAAAGGCAAAATATTGCTACTTTTTTTATAAGTTGTAATTTGGAGAAACTATTGCTATTAATTGTAATTAATGTTTTAGGATTGCTAGTTTATGTAATTTTTTCTTTTTCCAAATGAATCACTTTTGGGCCCATAAAATGTAATAATTTAGCCTAGACTATAAATATGACTTATCTTTCATTTGGTAGGTAGTTTTTGAAGAATTATGAATGTATACTCTTGTGAGAGTGTGAGGTAAGCGTAGAATCACTTGTGTTGAAACTTCATTTTAAAACGTGGGTTGCTTGGGAATCCAATGCCCTTGAGGTCTACGTAGGAGATTGGTGCTTTGCTTGACATTGAATAGAGGGTTAGAGGTTTAATATACCTTTAATTTGCTATTCATTCATCCATTGTGTCTATCTGTTTACTTGTTATTCATCTATCCTTTTATTTTTGATTTCGTATCGTAATTTATTTTTCGTTTCCGTTCGTTATCATGACAAAAGAACAAAGCAAGCCACCTTAATAAAGAGAAATATTAAAAAATCATGAAAATGTGATCCAAGGTAAGCATATGATAGCCTAAATACTATCAAAAATACAAAATTGATATTAGAAGCTAAAATCAGCAAACACACAAAAGGAAAAACAACACACATAGAAGAAAAGAGATGAAGAAGAGATGCACAAAGTAAAGATAGTAGAGAGACCCTCACTTCCACCAATAAATAGCACTAGAAGGTGTATAAAAACCTTCAAACACACATCACCAATGTAAGATCAAATCACTCTCTTAGGTGATCCAAATGACTCACACTTCCCCAAGCACACCTTTCTTGCCAAATAACCCAATACAAGTGAAAAACCAATTCTAAATGTATTCAAGGTCCAAGTTTCGGTTTTCCTCTCTTAAGGAGAAAGAGAAGACTACAATCTACCACTAAGATTACAATCTAAAAAGTCACTCAATTCATTATCTCAAAAACTTCGGAAAATAAGAGCTAAGGTGCCTATTTATATTATTACAAAACAAAGACTAAAATACCCTTAATGAAGGATGCTCTTTTAGAGTGTAAAAAGAAAGTCTTAGAGGACCATAATAGCCCTAACTTAGGGCGCCTCTTGAGTGTTATTTTGGAGTGCAAAATGTCTTCAATGCCCTTTACTTGAGGGGCCTATTAAGTGTATAAGTTCTCCTCCTTTTATTCTCTTGAACAAGGCTTCAAAATACTCCAAAAAAAGACTTCAATTGCTTGCCAATTCCGGAGCTTGAACATTGGACAACATCTTATGCTCTTGGTACTCCTCATGCTTGTATCATCCTCTCTATCTTGAAAGGAATTTGTTCTCAAATTCAAATCTTGCAAAACCAAAGAGAGGAAAAACAATCACACAATCCTCAAGGGATGAGGGTTAGCATTAGTACCATAAGTTATATAGATAAGCCAAGGTTGCTCACACTTGACATACATCCATGGGTCTTTTGTTTGTGACATGAAAGACTTAGCATAAATAGCACAAAGAAAGTGAATAGGATCAACATAATCTGAGGCTATCCCTCCCATACTTCAAGAATGCACCGAGATCAAAGGGTCGAAGTAACCAAGGGCATAAGCCGAGACTAATCATCCCTTTTACTAAGGAATCCAACTCAAAATCATCCAAGACATTACACACAACTATGTCATACATAAGGTCACTATGAACGAGGTTAATGTCATGGTTTTCAACACACAAGTTCAAAGAAACACTCTAAGGAGGTACACATTTGAAATACAACTAACTATATTTCGTTATGATCATGAAACACCTACCACAAACATCACAAAGGACACGGCTAAGGCAAGCATCAAAAGGTAAGGCAACTAAAAAGGACCACAAAAGCCATATAGCATTGTAACTCCAAGTGAACCAAAAAACAAATGTCCTACCCCTACATAAAACAAATCCAAGACTTGTATATATCATCATAAGCAAAGAGGTAGTATAGGAAGGCATCATCCAAGGTGCTATCATCTATAAGAATGCCAATTGATTCAATAAGTTTAGCACATAAGGTTGGAATCAAGTCATTTAAACTCATACGGCTCCTTCCTTTCAAATGAAACATTCAAGTTGGCATCTACAAGTTGAGATTCAAGTAACTTAAGCACAAGTGTGTCAAACAAGGATGCACATGTATAAGCAATACCCAAAAGAGGCAATGACACATTTGCCTTCGAGTCCTCAATCATGAAACCACCTTCTCTTTCAAGAGAGTTTCCCACACACATATTCAAACCATAATGGGTAGCAAAGATATCACAATCAAAACCATTTGCACAAGTACAATCACAATTTGGGCCTCTTAAACATTCTAGTAAATCAAGGGCAACTCCACCCAATTGATCATTTTGCATACCCTCACTAGTTATTGGTAACTCACATACCAACGTAGACTCACCTTGGCTTTCACAAGGGTCAACTAGTGTGTAAATACTCTTGTCACTTGGTAATGGAACCTTATTCAAGTTATAAGTGCTAGCACTAGATGGACACAAATCATTCTTACGAAAAGAATTGATTTTGTCATCTAAAGGATCAACTAGTGCTTGCGTACTCACAACAAGAGTTTGGTCCTTATGAAACCTAACAACACCAAGAGTATCACAAAAGAAAGATTCATACACTTCTTCACTAAAAAAATCCGAAACTACACCACTTTGGCCACTACTAGCCCCATCATAAAAATTTAAGTTTCTAGGGGTGTAGAAGATAGCTTCGTTACCTTGTAGTTCATGGGAAGTGTGCTCTTCACTTGGTTTTGCAGCATGACAGCCTTCATGCTCCACATTACAAGGGAATATGTCAAGGTTTTCCTTTGGACTCACTTCTTCATCACCTATCCCAAAATTGGACTTTCGGCCAAAGGCTTGAAGGGAACTTTCTTGGGTTTCTCCTCAGGACTTTTAGGGTCTTGAACCTGCACATGAGAAGAGAAAATACTAGGCAAAATGCTAGTATTTGGGTTAGTGAGAACTAAGGATTCTTTATGGACAAGATCCACAATCAAGCATTTCTTTTCCTTTTCTACTTCACTACCCGTGGTTTTGCTTTCCCTTTCCTTCTTTTCTTCACATTTTTCTTGTACCTCAACATCAAGATTCTCTCCATCTTGAAAACCGACCTCATTACCCTCAGATTCTATCACCATCTCTTCTCTTAGTTGTATGGGGTAATTTCGGTTTAGTGGATCTTAGAGAGGAGGCATTGGATTACATTGGTGATGTATTTGGATTTGTGGCATGGGATTTTGTGAAGTGTGGTGTCCTTACTAAAGTGGATTTGGGACTTGGTGGTTTGAATTTTGTGGAGGCTTTGGTGGATATAATCTATCAACCCTCGCTTTCATTCTAATCACACCACCCGTCAAGGATGTCATTTCACTCCTCCATGAATCCATATCACCTTTTATAGCATCATCATGATTATCATCCATTTTTTCAGGCCAAGGCCTCAAGCCGAACCATCAAGGCTCCAATAGCATCATTTCCCAAAGGTTGGGATGAAGAACCCTCAGATTCCATGGTCAAAGTACCTAACCTAATAAGAAGCAAAAAACAACAGGCAGAATAACCTACAAAATGAGCAAACAAGTTAGTTCAAAGGCCTGACTTCACTCTCATTCAACCTCACCTCACACTTGGCTTCACAAGTGTTGAATAATTGGCAATACTGGCAAGTTACTTGAGTGTTGAGAAGCTTTGGTCTGGAATCGATCTTTGTTTGAAATGACTCAAATAAAAATGATGTACAGACTTGAACCAACAAACTACTACGAATTTGAAAACGAGAAAAGCACGCAAAAATCGAAGACACGAAACGAACAGACTCTAATCTAATTACCAAACTAGTAGGTACTTACTAGCTTACTAATTAAGGATAGAACCAACAAAATTGAAACTAGAAACAACAATTAGAAACTAGGAAATCTAAATTTGAACTCAATTCGGTTGGTCACCAAAGTGATGATGTGGCAGCTTGTGGTTAAACGTGACTTTCAAAATTTTCAATTCCCAAATTCTTGTCTCGGCCAAACAACACTTAAAGAGAAGAAGGATTTCGATTTTGAGGGTGTAAGGATGTAATTTAGAGCTCTTTCAAGCCTTTAATTGAAATGGAAAAGAATTGATCTCGTACTTTGTTGTCCCTTGTCCCTTGTCCCTTCCTTCTTTTGGAAGAATGAAATATTCTTTGAATATGCTTTTGGGCTAACAACTTTTTCACTCTCTTTCTTCCCTCTTTTGGATCAAACAACCTCCTTGAATATTCTTCTTCAACAATCTATGAAGATGAAGAAGAACAACATGAATATTCAAGAGTTGACCAAAGTTTGACCACAAGGCAAATGAACCATAAATTCAATTTTTCTTTTGGATCTAGGTTCCTTTTGCTAAGACAGGCTTAAATATCAACAAACCAGCCACAAAAACGTCACAAATACAACAAGCCACACGAAACCCACCACAAAAAGCTTCAAACATGTTTTCAGCAATGGTGGAATGCACAAACATAACCGGATCTTGCTCAAAACTTAGATCTAGACTCCCTATATGCTAGAGAACAAGAATCTAACACAAGAAACTTTCAAAACACACTAAAAGCTTGTAGATCTAACTTGGAAATTTCGGATCTACAACAAACACACAAGACCACTTTTTTTTTTGTATTTTTCGGATTTTTGACTCTTTTTTATTGAGATTTTCTTAATAAGAACACTGAAACCAAGATTTAGAGATGTTGGAACAACCCTAAACGAGGCTTTGATACCAAATGATAGCCTAAATACTATCAAAAACACGAAATTGACAATAGAAGCTAAAAATCAGCAAACACACAAAAGGAAAAACAACACACATAGAAGAAAAGAGATGAAGAAGAGAGGCATAAAGTAAAGATAGTAGAGAGACCCTCATTTCCACCGATGAATAGCACTAGAAGGTGTATCAAAACCTTCAAACACATATCATCAATATAAGATCAAACATTCTCTTAGGTGACCCAAAGGACTCACACTTCCTCAAGCACACATTTCTTGCCAAATAACCCAAATACAAGTGAAAAATCAATTTCAAATGTATTCAAGGTCCAAGTTTCGATCTTCCTCTCTTAAGGAGAAGGAGAAGATTACAATCTACCACTAAGATTACAATCTAAAAAGTCACTCAATTCATTATCTCAAAAACTTCAAAAAATAAGACCTAAGGTGCCTATTTATACTATTACAAAACAAAGACTAAAATATCTTTAATGAAGGGTGCTCCTTTGGTGTGTAAAAAGAAAGTCTTGAAGGACCATAATAGCCCTAACTTAGGGCGCCTCTTGAGTGTTATTTTGGAGTGCAAAATGTCTTCAATGTGTATAAGTTCTCCTCCTTTTATTCCCTTGAACAAGGCTTCAAAATACTCCAAAAAAAAGACTTCAATTGCTTGCCAATTCCGAAGCTTGAACCTTGGACAACATCTTGTGCTCTTGGTACTCCTCATGCTTGTATCAGCATATAAACAGACATTGCTACACTATATTGGGACAACTTACACATTTCCGAGGTATATACAATAGTAGATCTATCCAATCTTTTGTTCGACATATGCAGATGCTTCCTTTTAAAACAGGATCGCTGATATAAACCAGCCAGATTCTACATTGGCTATATATCTCCAGTCCTCAATTAAGATTAACTTTATCGCTTCATAATAGAACAACGACCAAGGTGAACGAAAAAGTAAACCTTTTCAGAGTACCATCAGTATCCAGTAGCATCAAAACAGAAACCAAAGCACAAGCAATGAACGGAGGCAAACGAAAGTTCCGGTTGTGCGTTATATGCACAATCTTGATATATAATAATATCAACGAGGCCTTTGGCACTATATCATTAATCATACAAATGGCACTAAGAAAAAAGCATAGTCATGAATAGAAGGGACCAATAAGAAGGCACAATCATGTATACTAGTGCAGACGGTTACAAGCATTGAACAATTTATAAGAACAACAGAACCACACTTCACCCAGAACAGAACTGACCCCCAGGAGAGTACTATCGTCAATGTTGTGGGATAAAAGACACTCTTGTTCTTCTATGAAATATACACAGCAGGCATTACTTAAAAAAACAAAAACAGACATGTACCACATAAAATTGCAACAAAACGCCTTGTAATGCAGCATTAAGTAGTTAACGTGCACAATTGCTTTAATAGAGAAGATGTAGCCCTCAAAGCAGCTTTCTGATCGTGCTCATTCAGGCAGATAGAAAAAGGTAAAGGCATCACAGCCTGCTGTAAGTATCAAATTTTCCATTTCTGAAAACATTTGGTGGCCCCAATGATCCATGTAAATGCAGGTGATCATGTTATCAAGCTTAGACATACAACTGGTTGTCAAGGGCATTTCCGTATTTAGAACATAACATTCCCAAAGAATCTGCTAATGTTAACTACTTCTTCAGCTGTAAAACAGTCTGATATAGCATAAGAGCCGTCATTCAATTCATTGCCTATAAACACATGCTAAAACAATAGTCAATGTAAATATCACATGCTACTGGATGGGCGATAAAACAGCCAGTTCGCCAAAAAGTCGAGCCAAATGACATGTTACTTGGGCTGAAGCAAAGCACATGCGAATAAGGACTCAGAACTCTAATTCCATAACGGAGTAGGTCAATAAGATCAATAAGTACATGCAAACGATAAAAGAGTGGAAATGTAAAACAAGAAATCTTTCGCATAAAATTCTGCAAAATCAGTTTAACCCAATATCAAAAGGAGAATGATTCATTTGAACAAGCAAAATCATAATGTTTCCGCAAAAATTTCTACAACACTGAGATACATTGCAAGTTTCCAAGGAACTTTGAATTTTCACTTTATTAAAACCACGGGCACGCTGCAACGAAAAACTGTGCCCCTACTTCGGCAATGCCTCTTCAATCTCATCCCACTTCTCAACGTTCCTTGAAATTTTCTCCTTCACTTGACCTATGACTTCCCGTGCATCATCAACCTTTGAAATGCTAGCAAGTCCCTCAACAAGAGACTTCATTGTGGAGAAATTCGGAACCCATCCATCAGCCAAACATTTTTTATAAATCTTCAATGCAGCCTCAAAATCCCGACCTTCACACAAATAATACACTAACGTAAAATAACATTCCGCATCAGGTTTCAAACCACTATTAACCATCTTCTGAAACATACTCTTCGCCTCTTCCAGATTACCTTCCCTACAAAAACCAAGTATAAGATTACCATACGTAACAAGATTCGCCTTCATTCCTCTCGATAAAATCCCATCAAGTAACGCCTTTGCCTCCGTAGACTTCTTAAGCTTACACAAACTCCTAATTCTTATATTATAAGTACTAATCCCCGGAACCATATCAAAATCCTTCATCATTTCCAACATTTTCCCAACATCTTCATATTTCTCTTCCTTATAAAACCCAGTTATACAATTCCCAAACGTCTCCGCATTCGGCTTCACATTATTCCTCCCCATCTCGCCCAATATCGAATAAACAGAACTCGATGAACCCGACTCACAAAACCCTTTAATCACCACATTATAAGTATCTAAATTCGGAACAAACCCGTACTTCTTCGGAAAATCAACAAAAACCCTCTTCATTTCATCAAAGTCCTTAGCTAAAACACAAGCAAAAAGCAGTGAATTCAGCGTCTTCTCAGTACGCTTAATCCCCATCTCCTCCATTCCCTCGAACGCGGTTATTGCTTCATTAACTAATCCAGCTTGTCCGTACAGGACAATGAAATGAGCAACGAACCGCTCTGATTTCAAATCGGGTCGGGTCGTTGATTCATGTAAAAAGGAACGGATACTCGAAAAGTGATTGAGTTCCTTTAATTTGGTTATTGCTTTGGAATATGCTATGCGATCGAGATGGGATTCGGGGGTTAAAGAAGCGGCACGGCAAATGTCGATGATACGTTGTGGGTTAGTTTCCGATTTGAGGAGTGTGAGGGCGGCGCGTGATTTTTCTTTGCCGGAGAGTGGGGATTTGGAGTCGGGTTTAAGAATAGACGCACCGGAGTAACGGCGGTGGTGGGTGCTGGTGATGAATCGGAGCTTGGTGCGAAGTGCTGCCATTGATGATTTAGGGTTAGGGTTTGAAATTTGGGTGGGGGTTTAAGGGTTTATAAGATGAAAATGAGTGAACTGGAAAACGGAGATTTAGGGCCATTTGGATATGCCCAAAAAATGTGGCTTCTAAAAAATTGTTTTAGAGTGTTTTGGAAATTGCCGAATATATTTAAAAAATAAGCAGTAATGTGTTTGGATAAAAGTATTGAAATTAAAAAAAATTATTGATGTATTTAGTAAACAAGCGTTGTTAAGCACCTTTTTTTTTCAAAATATTTGAAATGTCCTTAAAGCTGTTAATAATATTTATCGTTAATTATTATTAATTTTTATTTCTAAAATAATTAAAATTAATATATATATTTTTAATTCAATTTTAATATATCTATAATTTTTTATTAATGACTATTAAATTTGTGTGTTAAAACTTTTTTAGAAAAAATTAAATTATTTAATGCTCGATGTTTATTTTGAAACCTTATTAATTTAAATTCATACTCTTTCTTATCAGGGATGGAATTAAAATTTTGAATTAAAAATATTTAAGGTAAAAAAATATTTAGATAAAAAATAGGTTTATCAATTTTTTTTCAGATAAAAAATATGTTTTCTTGAAAGGAAAAAATAAACAAACCAAAAAAAAATACAACACATAAATAGTATACACGGCCAGCAAGCTACTATGTATACTTAATTTTTTTTAATAATAATATCATTTGTTTGAATATTATTAATTATTTTAGTAAAATATATATTGTTACAAAAATATAATTTAATATAATATAAAAATTGAATTAAAAATGTTAATCGTTATTAAAATTACTATAGATATGAATGTTATAAGTGAAAATTATAAGGGCTACAAGAGGATAATTTTGAAATAGTGAAAATTAAAAGTATACAAAAGCCATTTATTTTGTCAACATTCAATGGATTATAAGCTTAAAAAAAAAAAAAAGTAGGGAGTAACTAGCTTCTAACTTTTGGCTTTTAAAAAGTAAAAGTTGACTTTTTATAAGCAATTTTTTAAATTGTCAAACACTCCTTAAATTCAAAAATGATTTTTAAGCTATTTTGATCAAATTATAATCTAATCCAAATACCCTATTATAGGAGTTTGTTTGTTTGTTTGTTTTTTAAGGATAAATAACACAAAATTCAAATTTAAAACTATATTCTTTTTAAAATTTACATAAAATCTTGATTTTTAACTTTATTCTTGATACAATAAAATTTCACATTCTATTTTTATTCCACCATTAATTCATGCAAAGTATTTTTTTTCAAGTATTTTTTCCTAAAGTCTCTCTCAAATTATAATCAATTAAAATAAATAAAATAATATCCTCATCACATATTCAGATAAATCCGCAAAATTTGTTCGTTTTCGTCCTATTCAAATCAAAATATTCTATGGAACACTATGCTCCTTAATTATTACATAACTAGATGTGGAAGGCACGTGCCAGCACGGACCCAAAAAATGCTCAATTTATGTGATACAAATAAAATAAAATATTTAATTATATTTTTAATATGTTTTTAAAATTTGTAAGTTCTTAGTTATTGTAATCTATAATACTTTTTCGTCATTGTACTTTACTATTTTAAGCTGTTTGCAATTATAATTGTATTGATAGTCAATTTATATTTTAAAAGTAATATAAATTTTTAATTAGTGTGATTTATAATATTTTTTTCTATTTCAATTTAAGTGTTGCTAATATAATTTTGAGAGTAAACCAAATAATATGATTGAAGTAACAAAATTGGCACGTCTTGAATGACTCATAATAACTAATTAGAAGTGATAAAGCAAAATTGCTATAAAAATACTTGTGAAAAAAATTTAAGTGGACCTTATATAAGATGTCAAATTAATTTAAAACACTAATAGTTAATTTATCATCTTATGTTTATTTTACCTTTTTTAGAATAAATATTATTAATTTTTAAATACTTGGATGACTCATAATAATTAATTATGAGTTATATAGTAAAATTGTAGTTGAACCAGCTGAAATAATCATGTCATAAATATCTATTTTATTTTATAAATATTTATAATATTTTTTATTAAATATTATTATTTTTTAATACGTAAATATCATATAATAATTATTAGGGGTGAAATAGTAAAATCACGGAGCAAGCAAACAGCTGAAGCAGGCATGTCGACCGTCAGCTACCTGCTTTTAGCTGCTACTCTCGCTTATATATAGTAGTAATAAGCACATGATCATCACAAGCTACACCGCAAGAAAAAAAATCCTACATAAATTATACACCACTAGATTACTACTATTACTACTAAAGATCTTCCATCTCCAAGCCGTTTTTTAATTTAAAAATTTACTTCCCTAAAATCTCTCTCAAATTATCATTAGTTAAAATATCTTCCATCTCCATTACTCCATCTTCTTCAAATCGTTAATGTACTACATTAAATTATAAATTTTTTTAGTTATTTCAAAAAGGTGAGTTAATTGTTTAAATGAATTTTAAGTTAATATTAAACAATGCAGATACATATATAAAAATATTAATTTTTATTAATCCAACGCAGATACAAGTTGTGCATAAACTTTGTTAATCTACTTCATACATATATAAAAATATTAATTTTCTGGATACATTTTCATAGTGTAACCGTGATTCATATGAATGATACTTTTGTTATCAGTATATGGGTGATACATTTATTGATAGTGTATGAGTGACACATTTTGTTGTTAGATTATTGGTGATACATTTTATTGACAATGTATGAGTGATACATTTTCGCGGTCAGATTATTGGTGATACATATGTCCTAAATATTTCTATATGTATTATATTTTTTGATTCATTTATAAATGAGTGATACATTTAACGTATGAATAAATGAATCATCTTTTAAGTTGTGTTTTTCTTACCATATTTATTTCAACTATAAAAGTGTATCACTAATATAACAAATAACCTCTTAAAACTAATGTAGACAATATTAACATGAATCACAGAACCTTCATAAACATTTAATATGAATCATCTAAATTTCAAATTCACACTCTTGAAATATGAATAAGAAATTTCAAACTTCAACTTATATGCCAAGTATGCTAAATGTACCATATATATTGAATATCTAATTTTGGAAAAAAAATCATAGAAATATAACCAAATGTATCACACATATTTCAGATGTATCACATATATAGTAATCTTCCACCACCAAATAATAATCAATGAACGTGGATCGACAGGAGGGTGAGCCGTTATCGGAGAAGACATCTACTGGGCTGGTGGATTCTGTGATGAAGATGAAGAGCTTCGTATCTACGCTTGTTTGGATGTGTTTAAATATAACTGCTCCATCTGCGGCAACACCAACCCCACCGTCGAGAAACAATCAAGAGGCTTATCATAGCACTAGAGAATGGTGGAATTCTTATAATTAGAAAAAGATCGATGAAATTTACGACCCCGACACCTATTCTTGGAACTACCTGAAGGCCCCTATGAAACCTTTTCATGATTATAGCGCTCGTACAACTGCTCTTGCCCTGAATAAAGATCAAATCATATTTAATAACACATTAAAAATTGCAGCCATCTTCAGAGTGCGTTTGAATGAATCGACAGAAATTAGGGTATTGGAATTTTTTGTGAATCTCATTAATTCATTGTGTAACTAATTGTGCGTGATTTGCTTCACATAATAAAAAAGAATATATTACTTCCTTAAAATATCTAGTCAGTTTTAAATGTAGCACTTTCTATATGCATCACCTTGTAACATATGTATCACGATTTCAAAAAATCGGGATAAGATGTAATTAACCAAATAGTTGGGATAAAATGCAATATCACTTAAAGATTCAGGTATTTATGTAAGTTTCACTTTTTTTAATCAACTTTTTGGTGAGGCTTATGTGCCTTATTTTATTAAAATAGATCTGTACAAAATTAAGCAAAATGCCAAGTCCAAAATAGACTCAGTCCATTCCAAATAAACTAAAACTAAGACAAAACAAAAGAAAAGGAAAGTAAAGTCAAAAGAAACCTAATGGACAAAAAAGGAAAGATTGGTTTAGCTGAGTTGAAGCTTTCATGGATGCCGATCTCCATTGTCGATCGTCACTTCTAGTTAAACCTCTGATTCAGTAAACCAATAGCTTTGTGAAGATGTGAAGTAATCGAAATTTGCAACCATTTCCTTGCTTTGTATTTGACTAGTAAGTTCCACATATTTTGGGTATATTCCATCTCAATACATCCCATAAGCTCTCACCAGATATTATGGTAACCAATCCCAAATGAAGATTTCTTCAAGTGTGGATTTGTAGAGCCAATTCAAAACTCAAGGTAAGGTTTTAATTAGATCTGTACCCTTTTCACTATCTCCGATGGAATTTTCATGTCGCCTTGTTTTACTAAGTTTTTCCTTCATCTTTTAAGCAGGTTGAACCTCATTAAGAGGTTAATACCACTGCTTAACCTTAGAAGAGAAGAAGTGACACGACCCGAACCAAGTCCTTATCATAATGGGCATCCCAAGTCCAACCAGGACTGGAGACCACTCCCTATACCCAACCCAACCATCTAATACCAAACCAATAACTATAACAAAACCAAAACAATAACTGAATACGAGTCTAAAAAATAAAAGGATGGAACAATCATAAATACAATCAAGCAGTATCAGCCCCAATACTAATGCCAATACTAAGGATAACACTAATAATGACACCACCCATCCCAACCCATAGTAGTTTCACAACGCCTCTAACTAAAAGTAAAATAATATCCGGTTGGGACATGCCCCCAACCATAGCCAAAACCAATGTCTATAAAATGACCAAAGTATGTAAAAACATTCATGATATGAAATGGAGCCTTTTGGAGTATGAAAGCTCACCACTTCAATCCAACCAAGTTGATCCCAAATTCGATCACTAAGTAGGAGAAGTAGAATGGCCGGTTCCTGGATCATGTAGGGATACAGCTGCCCGATGATGGGTTACCAAATGAACGCAAGCAAGTACTCAGGATAAGGATAAAATAATGTCAACTTTTAAAACCAAGTAAACCAATCATATGCATTCACAACCATACATACATCTATATAACCATGCAGGAAAAAGAAATCGGGTTTAGCATGCCTTTAAAATCATTAACCTAGATATGTGTAGCTTAACCATCCTAGAACCACCCACAGGCTATATAGGTCCAGTGTAAACCCCTGAACGGGCCCCGATATGTGTAGCCGCACGGACTAGAGATACCATAGGAGTAAGGGATTCCTGAGTACCCTTCGCTCTCCATGATACATATGTATAAGTGTACTAAAGGGATTCTCGTACCCCATAAGTATCATATATGGTTGCTATAACCAATCCTCATATTGGCAAACATAAGTTTCCAGTGTCGGTCCATTGGACTCACACTTTCATGATTAGCTATCACACCCCCGCCATTATTGCCCAATTTAAAACCATTACCACAAAACCAAACCACTATTCCATTTATTATAAACCAAGGCTATAAGTATTGGTATCGCTATACCGACTATATCTTGCAAGCAATGTCCTTAGCCATCCTTTTTAAGAAGAAGGGATTCCCATGCACCCATAGATTACATTATTAAGTTGACTTGGAGGAGTCCCATGTGCACCACAAATGATCATTATTATGTTTGCTTAGGGGATTCTCTAACCATACAAGGCTTTCAATTAGATCAACCATAACCACCAAGACCTTACCATTTAATCATTCCAAACCATTTAAACCACTTATACTATTTAAGGTTCTATTACCAAGTTATACCATGCAATAGTTTAATGAAAGTCTAACAATTTAACTAAAAGCATTCTCATAGGCATTTTATCAAACATGTTGGGGACATAGTATTTCCAAAGCCAAGACCGAGTACCAATTAACCATTCCCATGCAACCAAATATTTAAACCACCATAATAATATGAAAACCATAAGTAAAAGACATAGGAAAACCAAAACCAATCATTGTAACCATAAGCCCCAACATATATTTGAAAACCATAAAATATTTATGCCATGAAAACAATTCATAAAACATGCCTTTAGTTTAAGCTAACAATGAGGGAGGAGTAAAATGCCTTAGATTACAAAGATGATAGAGAGAAATCACCCTTGTAAGTCCCAAATTAATCATATTGATGAAACCCTAGCCTTCTTTGACCCAAGAGCCTTTGCGAGAGTTTCTAAGTATTTAAGATTAGAATATTAGGGTAAATAATATCCCACAAGTGATATAAGTTGTGGGGCCTTAAGAGGTTAAGAGGGGAAATGTCCAAATTACTCCCAACTTAAACTGCATAAAATTCTCGCAGGAGTGTATGGCTCGACCATACCACCCGTACCCTAACATATGAGTGGTACCCACTAATCATACCCTATTTATCCCTTGGACCCCCAACACTGACCAACATACGACCACTAATCCTCAACCATACCCAAGCATATGATAAGTACCTTTCAACCGTACCTTAGGCAAATCAAGAGGGGTTATGTAATACCCCAATTTTCTAAATCGAAATGCTACACGGTGCTTATGATCCTAAAAGACCACAAGCTAACCCATGACTGATATCTGTACCTATAAACTGTATAATATATATATATATATATATATATAAAATGCAGAAAATATGAATAATAGGCCATAAGGTTCAACTGAATAAAATATCTGACAAATCATAACATCCATATGGGGTAACAAATACCTAAAACAACTGAAGTCTGAAATAAATCTGAAAGCCTCTAAATACTGTCTGAGTAAGGAGTTGAAGGAACATGTCTCCAACTAACTCCGTAAATTGAAAGATAACCGAAGAAAATAAATGAAGTCAAATCATATCGTCCTCAAATAAAGAGGACTCACTGCAACTCTGTATACTGAAATACGGCTGCTACTGCTGATCTGAAACTTATGGCTCTGAACCTATGGTGTAACATAAAAGAAAGCACCATAGCGCAAATGCGTTAGTACAACTGAAATTGCTGAGTATACGCGTGAGGTAGGCTATATGCAAAAGGGCTTACATGCATGAGCAGTGCTAACTGAATGACTAATATGAATGTGAGAGTGCAAATATGCATACATAGTAACTGAGATCGTGAATACGTGATATCTAGATTTGTATGCTAATACATGGTTTATTGATATCTAACATGACTAATACTGGGATTTTTGATAACATGGATGACTGCGTCTGACAGTCCTGAATCTGATGGAACTACCTGAGTTCCGTACTGTAATTGAATTGACTATATCTGACGGTTCTGGTATACTGAAACCTGAAAAACTATCTGAGTTCTTTTACTGAGACTGAAACTGTGGGAGGTAGTTGTTTAAATGACATGCCCCAAATGTGCTATAATAGCTGAGCTGGGGTCTAATCTATGCCCTGATTAGAAGGGTGTTAATACCGCACCACTGGTAAGGACAAGCTGTGAGTGATCCTTAACTGGCAGTGATCCTTATCTGGCAGGTTACTCTAATGAGAACGGTGGGACCCTGGTCTGACAGGTCAAATCACTTCATCAACCCTAATTTGGCAGGTTAAGATTTCTTAACCTATGCTGGCTACATAGTTCTGGAACACAAGGATGACTGCTAAGAATCACACCCTTATCTGGCAGATGAGTTCCCATCCTTGGGTTCACTCGGTGCTAATTTCTTCTCCCATATGAAGAGATTGAACATGATTAACTGACTGTACATGGACTGAGTAATTGAATTCTATTGACAAATAGAATATTACTATTATCTGAGAATTAACTGAGATCATGAGATTTCTGAGATTTCCTGAGTCACATGACTGTCTGAGTTCTATAGATCATGGCTTGACTGAGAGTATCATAATAACATGACATAAATCTAGGCACACAGCTATATTTTCCAGGTACAAGTACCCTCAAGACTCGATGGAAGGAAACTAACACACATGACTGACTTGATCATAAGAATATAGTCCATAATTCACAATACCATAAGTAGGGGATTTCATACTACACTAGGTTCTCAACATCTTATACATGGAAGGGGATGCACACAACATGTATATACTCATGATGCTTCAATATCATGCTTATTCCATATCACAATAATAACTCACAACAATAACGTGGAGTTCATGTGGAGTTATAAGAATAGAACATAGGCTTGTCATTTAAGCACTATTAAGTCATAAAAACATGGATTCTATCATTCTTGGAATTTTATCAAACATCTCACATGCACAACTTTGGGCATAGGTGTACTTATCAATTTGACAATCTTAATCCATCTAAAATTCATGGGTTTCAACTAACCTAATCACATGCTTCATGAAAAACACATTAAGATACAACCTTGAATCCAAACAACTATCATCGACATGAATATAGTCATAACACAACAAGGAAATCACAATTTATAATTTAAAACATGATTCTTAAACTCCATGGATGAAAAAGGATCCATGGATGAATACTACGCATACCTTAGTGATTGAATCTTGAAAGAAATCTAATGTTTCTGAAGGTTCTTAAAGAAATCCTTAGGATTGCTCTTGATTTTTTCTTGACTAGGGTTTAACCCCTTTGGGAGAGAATGTTCTTGTTCTGGAGGAGATGATATTGTGAGGAAACCCTAATCTTGTGGTTGAGAGTGTATGAGAGAGCTTTTTTTTTTAGATGTTTAACTAAAGAGAATGGAAGATAATACGCTCCTTGAGGGTTATAAGTCGTGGGAAGTAAAGGAAGAGACCAAAATACCCTTGCAAAAATGTCCCTCAATTACTGGAAAAAAATAGCGTACGACATTCGTGACAAGTCATCAAGCTGGTGATAAGTCATCATGAAATGTTGTGACAAAAAGGTGAAATCTTGATTTTTTGGTTAAGGTTGACGACATTGGTGATAGGCCATCACGAGCATGACAAATTATCACAAAATGTCATCACTGGGGTGGAAATCTGCCCAGGGCTGACAACATTGGTGATAAGTCATCACGCTTGTGACAACTTATCACGAATGTCGTCACTCACTTTCCCAGCCTGATATGCTGGAGTAAAATGGGCATAAATCCTTGCTCTGATATCGGATTTAGGCAAAATTGGTATCTTTGGAAAGATAATTCAATTATATATCTTTTGGTGGGTCATGAGATTAGAAATTAATAGCATAACAAGAGATATTCTCGTTTGAAGTTGACTATACTAATATCTTTCTCAAGAATTCAAATGGTAAGGAAATGCCTTGATTCGTCTATTAGCTAGGACACTTTTGAGGCCTTAATATGAATCAACATTGACCATAGCACTACAAAAGCACTAAAATTTATTACTCATGAGTTCGAAGCATGATCCTAAAACTATCTAAACTTTTGGGGTATTATAGTATCCCCCCTCGGAACATTCGTCCTCGAATGAGACTGACTAAGCTGAGATTACTAATGTACTGGCCTTACTTAAGGGATGCAACATCTGAAACACGATGACATGACTGACCTAAATAATAAGTTGAATATATCTAAACACGCATATCTGATGCATAACTGACAAGCTAAACTCATGCATATCTGATGCATGATTACATGACTGAACTGTTATATGTATGCATGATCGAATACAATGATATTTAGTAATAAATTCGTAAATAGAATCCTGAACATGAAACTAAATAATCTTAAGGAGAACTATTACCTTGAGCTTGATCTAAATTGGCGAAAAAGAGGTGAGGATACTTGGTACGCATATTTGTTTCTGCTTCCCAAGTAGCTCCATCAACAGACTGGTTTCGCCAAAGAACTTTGACTAGAGGAACTTCTTTGTTCCTCAATCTATGGATCTGATAGTCTAAGATTTTAACTGGAATCTCTTCATAAGAGAGGCTGTTCTAGATATCCATACTCTGAGTAGGGACTATAACTGAAGGATCACCTATGCACTTCTTGATCAAGAAAACATAGAAGACTGGATGAACTAAATCTAGATCTGAAGGCAATTCGAGCTCATAAGTTACCTTTCCCAAGCAATTGAGAATTTTGAAAGGACCGACATATCGGGGACTGAGCTTTCCCTTCCTGCCAAATCTCTTTACCCCTTTCATAGGAGAGATCTTAGGATAGACAAAATTATCAACTTCGAATTCTAGATCCTTTCTATAAATATCTGCATAAGACTTCTGTCGGCTCTGAGCAGCTCAAAGTCTTTCTATGATTAACTGAACCTTCTATAAGGCATCAAACACTATGTCAGGCCCTATGACTGAGGCCTCACTAACTTTGAACCAACCGATTGGAGATCTAAACCTTCTACCATAGAGAGCTTCAAACGAAGCCATCTGAATACTGGAATGATAGCTATTGTATGCAAACTCAATCAAAGGCAAGTGATCATCCCAACTTCCCTTGAAATCATTGCACACGCCTTTAGCATATCTTCTAGAGTTTGAATGGTCCTTTCTGCTTGACCATCTATCTGAGGATGAAAAGCTGTACTGAGATAAACTTGAGTACCAAGACCCTTTTAGAATGCTTTCCAGAAGTGAGAGGTGAACTAGGTACCTCTGTCTGAGATAATAGATAGTGGAACACTGTATAATCTGACCAAATCCCTGATGTAGAGTTTGGCATAATCCTCAGCTGAATAAGAGGTATAGACTGGAAGGAAATGAGCTGACTTGGTTATCCTGTCTACAATGACCCAAACTGAATCATGCTGATGACGATTTTGAGGCAAACTCATCATGAAGTTCATGTTCAATTCTTCCCATTTCTAAGTAGGAATAGTGAATTCCTGCATGGAACTACTAGGCTTCTGATACTCTATCTTAATCTACTGACATGTAGAGCAATTAGCCACAAAAGCTGCAATATTTTTCTTCATCCCACTCCACCAATAGATCTCCCGCAAGTCATGGTATATCTTAGTGGCCCCTGGATGAATAGAGTATCGCACACCATATGCCTCTGCAAGAACCCGCTGCCTCAATTCATCCACATCTGAAGCACAGGGACGACCCTGACAACAAAGGACACCATCTCCCCCTTGGGAGAAAACCTCAACCTTCTGATCTCTGATTGTCTCTTTTAGCTTGACAAGGCTAGGATCCCTGTCTTGCTTTTCTTTTACCTTGAAAACTAGAGATGATTCTGAACTACTCTGAACACATACACCACCCTCTGAAGAATCGACTAAGTGAACACCTAGTCTGGTAAGCTGATGGATTTCCTGAGCTATCTTCTTTTTGCTATCCTCAACGTGAGAAACACAACCCATAGAGAGTATACTGAGAGTGTTGGACACAATGTTAGCCTTGTTCAGATGGTAAAGGACAATTATATCATAATCCTTCAAGAACTCTAACCACCTTTTTTGACGAAGATTGAGATCTTTCTGGGAAAGGACATAATGAAGACTCTTATGATCTGTGAAGACATCTACATGAACTCCGTATAGATAATGCCTCCAAATCTTCAAGGCAAATACTATGGCTGCTAACTCAAGATCATGATTAGGATAATTCTTCTCATGGGGCTTTAACTGTCTGGAGATGTAGGCTATGACCTTACCATGCTGTATGAGGACATAACCTAGACCCACTTTGGATGCATCACAATACATTACGAACCCATCTGAACCATCTGGAAGAGCTAGAATTGGAGCTGAGGTAAGTCTAGTTTTCAACTCCTGAAAACTCTTCTCGCAAGAATCTGACCACTGAAACTTGACCTTCTTTTGAGTCAATATGGACATAGGGGATGCAATAGAATAAAATCCCTCAAAAAACCATCTGTAATAGCCAGCCAAACCCAAGAAACTCCTAATATCTGATGGAGAAATAGGGCGAGGCCAGTGTTTTACCGCTTCGATCTTCTGAGGATCTACTTTAATGCCATCACCAAAAATAATATGGCTAAGGAATGCTATTGAACTTAGCCAAAACTTGGACTTACTGAATTTGGCAAATAGCTGGTAATCTTTGAGGGTCTGAAGAAAAATTCTGAGATGGTCTGCATGATCGCGCTCTGTGCGGGAATAGATTAGGATATCATCTATGAAGACTATGACGAACATGTCCAAGTACTGCTTGAACACACGGTTCATCAATTCCATGAAAATGGTTGGGGCATTGGTAAGACCAAATGACATAACTAGAAACTCAAAGTGACCATACCAAGTACGAAAAGCTGTCTTCGGGACGTCACATTCTCTTAACTCTAAGTTGATGATAACCTAATCTGAGGTCTATGTTGGAGAAATAAATGGCACCCTAAAGTTGGTCAAACAAGTCATCTATCCTAGGAAGAGGATACTTGTTCTTGATCGTGACTTTATTGAGCTGATGGTAATCAATGCACATCCTGAGAGAACCGTCTTTCTTACGCACAAATAAGACTGGTGCATCCCACGGAGAAATGCTAGGTTTAATGAATCCCTTATCTAAAAGATCCTTCAACTATTCTTTCAGTTCTCTGAGTTCTACTGGTGCCATTCTGTATGGCAGAATAAAAATAGGCTGAGTATCTGGAATAAGATCAATGTTGAAGTCTATTTCCCTTTCAGGAGAAATGCCTGGAAGATCTTTGGAAACATGTCTGAATACTCATTTACAACTGGGACTGATTCGAGACTGGGAGATTCAAAACTAGAGTCTTTAACATGAGCGAGATGATAAACACATCCCTTAGATATCATTTTCCTTGCCCGAAGGTAGGAAACAAGCTGACCCTTGAAAGATAAAGTATTACCCTTTCACTATAGGACGGACTCATTCAGGAACTAAAACTGAACTATCCTATTTTTGCAGTTGACTGTGGTATAAAAGGAATGAAGCCAATCCATATCGAGAATGACATCAAAATCAGTCATCTCTAACTTGACCAAATCTACTGACGTGGCTTTCTAAAATATCTTAGCCGGGCAGTTCCTATATACCCACCGAGCTATGATTGTTTTACCCACTGGGGTAGATACTAAAAAGGGCTCTGCTAAAATTTTGGGACTGATTCTGAAATCTCCTTCTATATAAGGAGTAACAAAAAACAAGGATGCACCTGGATTTAGCAAAGCATAAACATGAGCATGGAAAATTTGCAACGTACCAGTAACAACATCAGGAGACTTTTTCTTATCATGTCGGGTCTAAAGAGCATAGAGTTTGTTTGGGCGTTGTCCACTAGTAGCACTGGCAGTGGCACCCTGCTGATTTGGGCGACCGTACTGGGCTGTGGAACGATTCTACTGACCCTGCAGACCCAACTGTGGACACTCTCTAACCCTGTAGTCTGGCTTGTCACAATTAAAACAAACATCGCTACCAGCTCTACAGGTACCCTTGTGGTTCTTACCATAAGTCTGACATAGGGGGTTAGTTCGGGCACTGCTGACACTGCCCTGAGACTTAGAGCTTGGTGCTCGATCTTGGCTGCCATCCTTGAATTTTGACACTGGGGAACTGGTGAAAGAAGAAGCTGGAACTGCTGGATTAGGCCAAAACTGCAAACGGTTTTCTCTTTCTGATTTAGGTTGAGCAAAACTGAAACTGACTGACCTTGCTCTCTTGTTCTTTCTCTCCCTAGTCCTAATCTTCTGCTCATCTATTTGCTGAGAATAGGTCATGAGCCTGGCTAAAGTCATATCATTATTCAACATCACAGACCTATACTCATTTACCACGCTATCATTTACCCCTGACACGAACTTGCTCATCTTAGCCCTGTTATCTACAACCACATCAGGGGGATATCTGGCTAACTGAGTAAATCTGAGAGAGTACTCTTTAACCATCATATTTACCTACTTGAGTTTGATGAAATCTAGAATTTTTGCCTCTTTCATCTCTTGGGGAAAGAATCTGTCTAAGAAAGCTATGACAAATTCCTCCCACTCTATAGGACCTGCATCATCTAACCTCTCAGACTTTCACTGTTTGCATCAAGTGTGAGAAACATCCTATAATTGGTATGAGTCTAACTCGGCACTCTGACAAAAAGTAACTCCTATAATGTCTATGACCTTCTGGACTTGATTAATGAATTCCTGGGGGTCTTCATCAGACTTAGACCCGAAGAAATATGAGGGTTTATTCGGGTGAAATCCCGAATCCTAGCTGCAGCTAAGTTGGCCATTGGATTGGCTGGAATAGCTGGTGGCCGTTCATTTTGGGCAGCCACAGACTGAGCAAGTGTGGTAAATGCGGCCCCAAACTCTGTATGATCAACATGCTCGCCCAAAGGATCTTTAGGCTGAAGAGCTGGCTAGTTTCTTCTCTTTGGAGGCATATTCTGAAATAAGAGAAGAACGGATTAGACTGAGAGGTTAACTTGAGATCATGATCACTAGCATGACCTGAATACTGAAAGAAGGGAACTGTTCTTAAAACATCTTATAGCCACTTGCACATAAATGTGGCGTGCAACACACCCATGTACAAGACTCTACAAGATGCGGCTTTCAGACTTCCTAGGACTCTATTGAACCTTATGCTCTAATACCAAGTTTGTAACACCCCAATTTTCTGAACCGAAATGCTACATGGTGCTTATGACCTTGAAGGACCAAAAGCTAACCCATGACTGATATCTGTACCTGTAAACTACATAATATACATGTAAAATACGGAAAACATGAACAATAGGTCATAAGGTTCAACTAAATAAAATATTTTACAAATCATAACAATAAATACCCAAAATAACTGAAGTTTGAAACAAATCTGAAAGCCTCTAAATACTGTTTGAGTAAGGAGTTGAAGGAACATGTCTCTAACTAAATCCATAAACTGAAAGATAATCAAAGAAAATAAATGAAGTCAAATCATATCGTCCTCAAATGAAAAAGACTTACTGCAACTCTGTATACTGAAATACAACTGCTACTGCTGATCTAGAACTCGTGGCTCCGAACCTATGGTGTAACATAAAAGAAAGCACCATAGTGCAAATGAGTCAGTACAACTGAAAGTACTGAGTATACGAGCGAGGTAGGCTATATACAAAAGGTCTTACATGCATGAGCAGTGCTAACTTAATGATAGATATAAACGTGAGAGTGCAAATATGCATACATAGTAACTGAGATCGTGAATACATGATATCTATATCTTTACGCTAATACATGGTTTATTTATATCTAGCATAACTAATACTAGGATTTTTGATAACATGGATGACTGTGTTTGACAGTCCTGAATCTGATGGAACTACCTGAGTTTCGTACTGTAATTGAATTAACTATATCTGACAGTCCTGGTGCACTGAAATCTAAAGAACTATCTGAGTTCTTTTACTGAGATTAAGACTAAAATTATGGGAGGTAGTTATTTCACCGACATGCCCCAAATATGCTATAATAGCTGAGCTGGGGTCCAATCTATGCCCTGATTGGAAGGGTGTCAATACCGCACCACTGGTAAGGATAAGCTGTGAGTGACCCTTATCTAGCAGGTTACTCTAATAAGAACGGTGGGACCCTGGTCTGACAGGTCAAATCACTTCATCAACTCTAATCTGACAAGTTAAGATGTCTCAACCTACGCTGGCTACGTAGTTCTGGAATACAAGGACGGCTGTTAAGAATCACACCCTTATCTGGCAGGTGAGTTCCCATCCTTAGGTTCACTCGGTGCTAACTTCTACTCCCATCTGAAGAGATTGAACATGATTAACTGACTGTACATAGACTGAGTAACTGACTTTTGTTGACTGACAGAATAGTACTATTATCTGAGAATTAACTGAGATCATGCAATTTCTAAGATTTCGTGAGTCACAAAACTGTCTGAGTTTTATAGTTCATGGCTTGACTAAGAGTATCGTGATAACATGACATGTCTCTAGGCATACAACTATATTTTTTAGGTACAAGTACCCCCAGGACTCGATGGAAGGAAACTGACACACATGACTGACTTAATGATAAGAATAGAGTCCACAATTCACAATACCATAAGTAGGGGATTTCATACTACACTTGGATCTCACCATCTTATACATGGAAGGGGATGCACACAACATGTATATTCTCGTAATGCTTTAATATCATGCTCATTCCATATCACAATAATAACACACAACAATAACATGGAGTTCATGTGAAGTCATAAGAATAGAACATGGGCTTGTCATTTAAGCACTATTAAATCATAAAAATGTGGATTCTATCATTCTTGGTATTTTATCAAATACCTTACATGCACAACTTTGGGCATAGGTGTACTTATCAATTTGACAATCTTAATCCATCCAAAATTTATGGGTTTCAACTAACCTAATCACATACTTCATGAAAAACACATCAAGATACAACCTTGAATCCAAAAAACAATCATCAACATGAATATAGTCATAACACAACAAGGAAATCACAATTTTTAATTTAAAACATGATTCTTGAGCTCCATGGATGAAAGGGATCCATGGATGAACACTATGCATAGTGATTGAATTTTGAAAGAGATTTAATGTTTCTGAAGGTTCTTAAAGAAATCCTTAGGCTTATTTTTTATTTTTTCTTGACTAGGGTTTAACCCCTTTGGGAGAGAATGTTCTTGTTCTGGAGGAGATGATCTTGAGAGGAAACCCTAATCTTGTGGTTGAGAATGTATGAGAGAGTTTTTTTTTTAGATGTTTAACTAAAGAGAATGGAAGATAATACGCTCCTTGAGGGTTATAAGTCGTGGAAAGTAAAGAAAAAGACCAAAATACCCTTGAAAAAATGTCCTTCAAAATTGGTGAAAAAAATAGCTGATGACATTCATGACAAGTCATCTAGCTGGAGATAAGTCATCACGAAATGTCTTCACAAAAAGGTGAAATCTTGATTTTCTGGTTAAGGTTGACGATATTGGTGATAAGACATCATGGGCATGACGACTTATCATAAAATATCGTCACTGGGGGTGGAAATCTGCCTAGGGATAACGACATTGGTGATAAGTCGTCACGCTTGTGACAGCTTATCATGAATGTCGTCACTCAGTTTTCCAACCTGATATGCTGGAGTAAAATGGGCATAACTCCTTGCTCCGATATCGGATTTAGCTGAAATTGGTATCCTTGGAAAGATAATTCAATTATATATCTTTTGGTGGGTTATGAGCTCAGAAATTCATAGAATAAAGAGAGATATGCTCATTTGAAGTTGACTAAACCAATATCCTTCTCAAGAATTCAATCGGTAAGGAAATGTTTTGATTCTTCTATTAGCTAGGACACTTTTGAGGCCTTAATATGCATCAACCTTGATCATAGCACTACAAAATCACTAAAATTTATTACTCATGTGTTCAAAGCATGATCCTAAGAATGTCTAAACTTTTGGGGTATTACAGGTTGACACTGTCCAATATACGAATTGGACTATACCACTCGTATCATATCTCACAACTTATGGTAAGCTACTCATACTCAGATCTAGGTTAAGTTACTAAGTTTAAGATTAAGTAAAGGAAAATCCAAATCTATGATCCATCACCCACCATACGACTCATACCTACCCAAGTTGTACCTATTTCAGAAACTCAATCACCCAACACTGGGCAATATATGAATGGGTCACCTGACCTATACCCTCACCGTACAACTAGTATGTTAAGTCTTATGATGTCCAGAAAGTCCAAAACCCAGGAAATCTCTAAGGACCATAACCCAGGGTGTTTCCATCTTCCCCACTATGATCATTCATCCTCGAATGGCAGACAAGGTAGTACAAGCACGAATTATACCCCAACATAACTATTCCAACCTTTAACTAAGTTATAAAACAAAGATACAAGGAAATCAACCTTCTTTTAACCAAGTTAGAAAACAAAGATGTGATCAAGAACACATACCTTCCACACGAATAATTAGAGCAGAAAACAAATATGTATACTTGGACTTCATATCCTCTTTCGCTTCTCAAGTAGCTTTTTCCACGTTATGGTTCCACCATAGAACCTCTAAAGCTACATCTTGGTCCATAATCAAAGAACCTACCGATCCAAGATTTTTACTGGAATCTCTTTATAAGGGAGAATCTGAGATACCCAATCCTTCCAAAGGAACAACCAATAAAGGATCACCTATATACTTTCTCAATATGGAGACATGAAAAATAGAATGGATAGAGCTCAAACTAGAAAGCAAATCCAATTTATATGGAACATTTCTAACCCTCCGCAAAATCATATAAGGACCAACACACTGAAACTGAGCTTTTTTTTCCCAAACCACATTACTCCCTTCATGGGAGACACCTTTAGGAACACTCTATCTCCAACCTCAAACTCCAAGTCCCTATGCTTTTCATCTGCATATGACTTTTGGCAACTTTGGGCATCCCTAAGCCTATCCTGAATCACCTTTACCTTCTCTATAGCCTGATAAACCAAATCTGTGCCAAACATATCCTCCCCACAAACTTGAACCACCCAATAGGAGATCTACACTTCTTACCATGCAATGCCTCAAAAGGGGCCATCCCAATGCTAGAATAATATCTATTATTGTATGTAAACTCTATAAGAGGTAGATGCTCAACCAAATTACCATCATAATCAGTCACACATGCACGAAACATATCTTCTAATATTAGAATAGTCCTTTTTACTTGCCCATCTGTCTGCGAATTGAAAGAAGTACTCAAACTAACCTTAGTACCCAACCCCTTCTGAAATGACTGCCAAAAATAAGATAAAAACTGCATTACCACGATCAGAGATAATCAAAGTAGGTACACCATGTAGCTTCACAATCTCATGAAGATACAACCTCGCATAATCCTCTTCAATATATAGCACGAACCATAATCTGTACATATTCTCCGCCTCATAAATTTTGGGCAGAAGTTGTTCGTACTACTTGTTATATTTTAAACAAATGTCTCATTAGACCTATTCTGAAAAAAATTTCCTATGAGCTCTAAAACAACAAAAGTCCTAATATCAGGTATTTTATGTATTTGGATCCAAATACTTTATTTATAACAATGGTTAGGACAACATTGGTAAGTTTAATACTCAAAGTGATAATGTATTTTCATAGTCTACTCCAATTCTAGTAGATCCTATAGGATCTTTAATAAATGCACTGTTTGTATAGAAGAATCTGTGCATGTTATTTTTAATAATACTAACCATTCTATTAAGAATTCTAGCTGTATAGATGATGAATTTGAGTAGGTAAAGGTAAACAAATCTACTTTTAATGAAGTTGTCTCGCCTTCAAAGTCGACTGATTAGCTAACCGTTTCTTCGAATGATTAATTCATATTAAAAACAATCCCAAATAAATGGAGAAGTGAACTAGACTATCCAAAGAAATTTATCATTGGTGATATAAAAGAAGGTATTAAGAAAAGGGTTTCTAGTAAAAGAAATGCAAATGTGGCTCTCATTTCATAACTTAAACCCAAAAAAGTAAAATAGGCATTGGAAGATAAAAACTAGGTCAAAGCAATGGAGGAGGAACTTAAGCAATTTTCTAAAAATGAAATATAAAATGTTGTTCCGAAATAAGAGAATTCCTCAATCATCAGAACAAAGTGGGTCTTCAAAAGCAAAATGAACAAATTAGGTAAAGTAATTCAAATAAAGCTTGTCTAGTCGCTCAAGAGTATTCCCAACAGGAATGAGTTGACGATGATGAAACTTTTGCACCTGTAGCAAAGTTAGAGTCTATTCAAATCTTACTTGTATATGTTTCTCACAAAGGTTTTACATGTTTTCAAATGGATGTCAAAAGTGCTTTTCTAAACGATTTCATGGATGAATAAGTTTTTATAAAACACCCCCATGATTTTGAAAATTTAAGATTTTCCTATGGTTTAAAATAACCAACTCGTGCTTGGTATGGTATTTTAAGCAATTTCTTAAATGATTATGATTTTGCTCGTAGAAAAATTGATACGGCCTTATTTATCATAAGAACCCCCTATGAAAATCTCATTATCAAATATATGTTGATGATATTATCTTCAAAGTTGTAATGTTGTCCTATGCAAGAAATTTTCTAAGCTTATGCAAAGTTAATTTGAAATGATTATGATATGAGGGTTAGCCTTCTTTCTGGGATTATAAATCCATCAGTCAGCTAAAGGCACTTACATCTCACAAGATAAGTACACCAAAAAGCTCATTCACAAATTTGGGATGGAAGATGCTAAACCATCTAGTACTCCAATGAGATCCACATGTGTTTTCAAGTCAAGTGATGATGATAAGTCTATTGACGAAATAAACTATCGAGGTATCATTAGTTCTCTTTTATATCTTACAGCTAGTCGACCAGACATAGGAGTGTGTAAAAATCAAATCGACTAATAAATCAAATCAATAAATTGCTATTGAGTTATTGGAGTAACAATTTTTATTGGTTTTATAAACAAATTTATTGGGTAACTGGTTCGATTTTAGTTTTAGCTTATTGGATTATCTATTAAATCGATAATTCAATAAGAATACACTAAATTATTATTTTACCCCTATTTATATTATACATATAAATATTTTATTATGTATTTATATTATATATATATATATATTATTTTTATTATTTATATTATTTATATATATATGTATATATATACAATACTTATTCCCAATTCACTAATTCAGTGATTCACAATGTATTAACTATTACGTATTAACATATTCAGTTAGAACTCAGACAGTTAACTCATTGTAAACCGATGAGTAGAGACTCGAGACGGTGAGGATTGAGCAACCAACAATGGCGAGGGTCAGCAACAAGGATTAGGGTTTAATCAACGCAAGGGTTAGGGTGAGTAATCATTTAAACTTCTCTGTCCTTTTCTCCATACTCGACCCGAATCAAACACCCTAATTGGCAATTGGAGTTAAATTTTAATTTCAATAATATTCAAGATTTTCTTGAAGAATCTCTTAATTTTTGTTTACTTTGAAAGTATTTCATGATTTGTTGTCTGTTATTGTCTAAATCATATTTTACAATGACATACACATGGCTGAAAATATTACAACTGATGAGGTAGTGATCCTGGATGATGAAAGTATTAATTCAAATGTTGCACGTCAATCACAATCCGTTCAATCAAAGGTATAGTAAGAAAGAAAAAAAAGTCGCATGTATGAGATCATTTTAGATCATTTGTTAATGAAGATGGAAATAAGAAATCAAAGTGTAAGCATTGTGATCAAGATTGTTTTGCTGATTCAAGCAAAAATGGTACGATGACAATGCTTACTCATTTGTTAACATGTTCAAAGATGCATCAAAATCAAAACGTTGATAAAATTCAAACCCAACTAGGCTTTCAATCTGTTGAGGAGGGTGCTGCAGGTGACGTGGTTGTTGTTTCTTAGAAACTTGAGCAAGAACAATGTAGAAAATCTTTATGTCGCAGGGTGATTGTGGATAAACTCCCTTTCAAGTTTGGTGAGAAGAAGGTTTTCAAAACTTTATAAAACTAGTGCAACCTCATTTTAAGATTCCTTCTCGTACTATTGTGACACGTGACTATTTTGCGCTTTTTGATGAAGAGAAACAAAAATTGAGGTATTTTAGAGAAGTAAAATAGAGAGTCTATCTTATCATTGATACTTGGACCTCTTTGCAAGAAATTAATTATATGTTTATCACTGCACATTGGATTGATAATGAATGGATTATGCATAAGAGGATAATTAACTTTTGGCCAATTTTTAGCCATAAAGGTAAAGACATGGCTAATGAGATTAGTAAGTGTTTATGTGATTGGGGCTTAGATAAAAATTTTGCCATCACAGTTGATAATGCTAGTTGAAATGATATGACTGTGAAAGAGTTACCTAAGATATTCACCAAACAAAGGACCAATTTCATGAATGAAGAACACCTTTATGTAAGTTGTACCGGTCACATTATTAATCTTGTTGGTTAAGATGGTTTGAAGGTGACTATCATATCTATTGGATGGGTTAGAAAAGTAGTAAAATACATAAGGCAATCTTCTATAAGATATAAGAGGTTCCAAGAATGTTGTAAAGATGTTGTTATCAATAGTAAACAATCATTATGTTTGGATGTTTCTAAGAGGTGGAACTCTATATACTTGATGTTGAATAGGGATATTAAGTATGAAAATGTATTTTTGAGTTATGCAAATTATGATATTTCTTGTCGCATTACCTTCAGTTTGCTGAGGATGAAGAGGGAATTGTTGTCGGTGTACTTTCGAGTGATGCTGGGACCATGTAAGCAAAATTACCAATTTCCTTCAAATTTTTTATAATCTAACAAGATAAGTATTTGGATCACTCTATGTCACATTAAATTTACACTTTCTTAATTTGTGAGGTTTCTTGTTATTTGAAATAATTGATATCAAGTAATGATGATGATGATGATCTTTTGGTTAAAATTACATTGAATATGAGAGAAAATCTTGATAATTATTGGGGTAGTCCAAAGAAAATAAATAAGATGATTTTTATTTCTTGTATTCTGGATCGTCGACATAAGTTTGTTTTGGTTGGTTTTGCTCTTCAAGTGATGTTTGGGAAAAAAGAAAGACTAATTTTAGAAAATCAAGTGAAAGAGTACATGAATTTGATACTTTGTGAGTATGTAAAGTCTTTTTCAAAAGATAAATATAGTTAATATTCTTCATAGTTATCTCCCTCTTTATTTGAAAATTCTGATTCACTACTTTAAGGTTCAGGTATTACTGCCTAATCGATAAGATCTTTAGGGTCATTCATGGATGATCTAATGAAATATAAAGCTGGAAATACGGCAATAGTTAAAACAAAATTGGAAAAATATCTTGATGAAAAAAATGAAGGTGAAACCAAGAACTTTAATGTCTTGTCTCAATGGAAAGTACATTCACCCAGATTTTCTATTCTTGCTAAGATGGATCGGGATGTATTAGATATTTCCATTTCAAGCGTGACATTTGATTGTGCGTTTAGTACTCGTAGACGTATCTTGAATTCATTTAGGAGTTCATTAACTCCTAGATTAGTGCAAAGTATAGAGTGACTTCAAAATTGAATTCAGAGTGAATCATGACCTATTCGTATCAAGGAAGACATAGATATCCTCAAACAACTTGAACAAGGTAAAAATATTCTAATTGTATTAGTTTTGTATCATTATTGTAAACAGTCATTAATACTTTTGTGACTGATTTATATAAATTCTCTATAGATTTGGCTAATATTAGCATTCTTGATGATTGACGTGGAGTTGAAATTCTTTTTTTTTTGCACTTGGATTTGGGCATTTGGTAAGTAATTCTATCTGAACTTTTGTAGGTGCTGCTATAAACTTTAGTTCCATCTGAGTTTCTTCATATTTAACCATCTCACTCTACTAGTCTCTATATTCATCCTCTCAATTTTGTGTGATATATGTATATAATATGCTATGTGTGTATGTTTGATCTCTCTTATTATTTGTTTTGTCTCATTTGTGTGTAGTTTGAACTTTTCTAAGTCTTTAAACTTAACAAATTCTACATTTAGTTACTATGTTTTGGGGTTAAAATTCTATATTCTTTAAGGTTGGCTATTGTTTCATGGCTGGTGTTTTAATGTTTTCGGTGATTTTAAGTTTATCCCTCAAGCTCCTATTGATGAGACTTTGGTAATTAATCCAATAAACCAGTGATTAAGTATGATTTAGAAAACATATAAACCAATCTTTGTAAACTGTGACAGACACTGACTAGTGACCCTATATAATACGAAATAATCACTTATTGTTTATTTTAGTAGGAATGAACCTTTAAAACTAAAACAAAAGTATACTATACATAGGGAAAAAATGGACAACATAATGCAATAATAGCACATGAGTAGCCGTGAAACAATCAAGTAGAGCCTTTGAACTTCTTTGTGATGGTGGCAGTGTATTTTTCCTAGTGGAAAGCTTGCTTCAGTTCAAGCTCTGTTGGTTGTTTACAGCCATCTTCATCATAAGTTCCTGCACTATAAGGACTTTCACCTTTAATGTTCTCCATTGCGAACATGGCAATACCAAATGTGTAACCAATCGCAATAAAGATCACTCCATGGTAAACCAACTGGTTAATTATTGTCTACGTCGTAGTCTCCTGGCCACCTCCTTGAGATCCAGTGCCGCAGAAAAGACTTGTTGGCTTGCCAACAAGCTGCTGAGTTCTCCAGAGACCTCCAGTGGCATTAAGAAATGCCTTGAACTGAGTATCCACCATCTCAAATCTTTTGGGAACCCGAACATAAAGTCGTCAGCTTCAGCAAGGTCATTTGATATGATAATTAGTGCATTGCCTTTTGCTGGACCACCTATATTTGCAAGAATCTCTTCTGAAAGAGTTTCTGGTACTTTTCATAGTTTAGCTTCTACTCCTTCAACCGATGCAACTCTTTTCTTTATTTTTTGTGCTAGCTTCTTAACATGTCCATACATGGAGTAGTAAACAATGTAGACTTTGGTAGCCATTGAAGGGATGTTATGATAAAGTGTTAGGTGAATTGAATGAGTTGTTGATGTTGTTGGAATAAAGAAATAAAATATGCCTTTACGTGGTAATGATCAAATCACATGTTAAAAAAAGGAGGTAAATAGATCAGATCCTAATATTTCCTGTAAACCCTACTTTTGCACAGATAATAAGATATGTTTTAATTATATAAAAGATTCATTAACCAAATTGTGGTATGTATTCTTGATGAAGCATGTAAACATAGCTTCATATTGTGGTATGAGTCGTGTGATCAATAAAATAAAAGTGTCAAACAATTTGAAAGTAATTATTCATTTGGAGCAGTTGTGAGCATCTATTGAAAGGTAATTCATGAAGAAGGGAAAAACAAAATAATGCACATTCTTCTATGCTTATGAACATGTTAAAGTTGAGTTATTGGTTATTCTAGTTTTGCCAAGTCTCTTGGAAGGTAAATATTGTTAGTCTATAGAACGTTAACGATTAAGGCTCTTTGATATCAACTACTAGAAAATCATAATGCTTTCATCAGAATAGACGTTCATGAAATATGAATTTTGTGATGTAAGGAGAGGATAGTTAGTGATTCTATGAGTTAATATTAAGATAACGTTAGTGATGTTACAAATATTTTCTTCTATTTATTAGAATCTCTAAATTGAATGTGATATTAATGTTATTAAATTACTTCAACTCAGGTTTGTACCTTTGCAATGTGAAGGCTTTTAAATTCTGTATTTAGTTATTTTTGGCTTGAAAGTGATTTGCTATGGATTTATAGCACTTTTAATGCTTAAAACGATGAAAATATGTAAGTTTCTTAGGCTGTTTTGTGAGATATGATGCGTTTTGGGTATGTTTTGCAAAAAATTATGTTTTGGATGCTAAACTAAAGAAAAATGTGAAAATTGAATTTTTTTGCTACTTACCAAGACAATTTTGAGCATAAGTGCCACTTAATGCGTGTAGGTGACCAAAGTAGGTGTCAGAACTTGAAGTCCGGAGGCTCAGCAGGAAAAAGAAGATTCTGGCACTTACTCAGGGCACCTACGGTCTGTAGGTGACCTTAGTAAGTGTTAGAGGTCTAAGTATAGAGAGATTCAAGAGCTGTATAGGAGGTAGTACCTACAGTCCGTAGGTGGCCTAAGTAAGTAGTCATCGACCTCAATTTTCCTTTTTTTGTTTGGGTTTTTATTTAGGGTTTTCTATTATAGTTTTGATTTTTAGGGTTTTCTTGTATCCTATAAATACCCCTTTGATGTTTTGTAGTGAGTCTACACACTCTTAACACTTACAAACATATATTTGATTCCAAGATTTGGATTTTGATCTTGGGATTACTCTATATTAATTTTGGTTGATTATTAGTTATTGATTATGGGTTTTACTTGTTGATTATTATGATATTGATTGAATGTCTTCAATTATGAATCTCATTGATCGTTTCACAAGTATGAGCAGATAAATCCCTTAGCGAGGGTTGTGGGAACCCTGGCATATTAATGAATTAGGAAAAGTGCTATGTTGTTTTGAACCAGTATTCTTACATATATTGTATTATCTTCAGTTTAATAGATATTTTAGCGGTTGCAAATGGTAAGATCCCACCTAGAATATCATTACTTACTCCACAAGAGGAGTAGTGGCTAGGAAAAGATAATCATAACATAATTTGAAGATTAATTGACAATCTAGGCTAATCAATATCATCTATATAAGATGGTTATCTATCATTTAATAGCTTAAGACTCAAAAGGTAATAGTTAACTAGGATCTAGGATAAGGGTTAGTAATATGACCTCCTGGGACTTAAAATGTAAGGAATAAAATCCGTCAATGGTTCCACAAGATAGTTGATGGAACATAACTTATCAGATTCGACATGCAAGGTACTGGATTGGTTCAAGAAAGCACGATAAGTCTACTGAGCCAAAGGGAACACAATCCTAGTGTTTATTTCTGACTGATTACAATCAAAGTTGAGATTTGCTACTTGTTTGGGATTGTTACTTTAAACCCCATTTACTTTTAGTTCTGCTTGTTGAGTTTAGAAAGATAGAGATACAAATCTACATCTTATCTGTGGCTTTGACCCCAACCTAGTTGGGTTACTTTACTTGACAACGACTGCTTTATCCTTCAGTTGGAGGTATAGTTTGGGCATTGATCAAAACTTTGATGCAGTTGCCAGGAAAGATGGTGTACTTACTTAGTTGGGTATACGTCGGTGTATGCCTAACACCAAGATTCAAGGTAATCCCTTAATCCCATTGAATCCTAACCTAGAGAGACTGTTACAGCCTAATCATGTGATGACTGAACCAGTTCGTGCAGACCATCTTGAAGGGGTTTCGGATGATCCTAATGCAGTACCTCTCCCTGCTCTAGGTGATCCACAGAACACTGCTGATTGGAAGACAGAGCAGTTCTTAGTAGATATTTCTACCAAAGAAGGGACAAGGAGGCCAGGTTAGCTCAGCAGGCAGAGTAAGCCAGGCTAAGATCGATAGTTGATTATTGAGCAACACTCGATGATAATCGAGATCTAGTTTGAGGTGGTAAGGCTCAAGTGATCCCAGCATTCCAGTACTTTTTGTCAAATGATAATGAGAAGGATATGGGATACATTAAGTCGGTAGAAACAGGACCTATCATTCCTCCTACACTGCCCCCTCCTAATTCTGAATGTAGGAGTACTGGCTGATGAAGGCACTGGCACAAGAAAACGACTCTGGAACTGAGGACGGATCCCTCCAGAAAATCTAGCCTGACTATACCCATGTTGCTGTGATCTAATTCTCTTATTCCCTCTTACTCTCTCTCTCTTCTTCACTTTGTCCGCTTTAATCTGCTGAGCATGAATCATTAGTCTTGAAAGGTCCATATCCCTATTAAGCATAGTGGATCTACACTCTTTCACATCATAACTAGATACACCGGCCAAGAACTTACTCATAATAGTTCTAGAATCAACCATCATACCGAGAGCATACTTAGATAACTAGTTAAACTTATGGCAATACTCCTTAACTGTCATGGGGCCCTGTCTCAAGTTCATAAATTCTTTAAATTTTGCTTCTCTCAGCTCTGGGTGAAAGAATCTATCTAAGAAGGCATCTTGGAATAATTACCAAGTCACAGGAGTATCATTCTCCCATCTACCCTTCCTCCACATCTCCACCCAATCATAAGAAACATCTTTCATTTAATAGGCAGCCAATTCAACACTCTTCTCCTCAGTCACACGCATAACCTGGGTGACCTTTCTCACTTTATCTAAATATATTTATGGGTCCTCACCTAATTTTGACCCATAGAACTCAGGTGGATTTATTTGAATAAAGTCACGAACCCAGGCTACAACAGAATTATCCCTTTGTAGAGGTAGAATAGTAGCCTGGGTGTTGGCTTGAGCATTGGCGGTGACCGCCTGAGCTAGCACTTGGAAAGCTTCCTGGAATTCAGTGTGGGACATCGTCTCACCTAAAGGATCAATGGATTGAGGTCGTTCATTTTTTTTGCGAGCTCTATGAGGAGGCATTTTTTGTCATAAGAGAGCACGAATTAATAGCAGAGAGAAATAGTCATAGGCACGATAGACTCTTGAAAGGAAGAAATAAATTTTCCTAATACGTCCTATAGACTCTTGCTCATAGATGTGGCGCGCTACACATTAATGATCAATACTCTATGTAATGTGGCTTGTCAGACTCCCTAGGACTCTTCAAACCTTAGGCTCTGATACTAAGCTTGTAACGCCCCAAGAACCTATCCCGAGACATCACATGGTGCTCAAGGCCACACGTGGCCTCAAGCTAACCCTCTAATCCTGTCATCACTTTCAGAACTCATTTTAGCGCAAATCATGCTAAGATAAAGAGGAATAACCATGTCATGAACATACTAAAACATGAAGTAATACTTCTCTGTGCAAATAAAATATTGAAATCTCTGTACACGCTGGTACACTAGTCTGACAAGGCCTCTACTACATAGGACTGAGGAGCCATTGGGATAGATCCCCAACTGGCTCGTACTGAACTGAAAGTAAACAACTATCTATTAACAAGACAAAATTAGAGACACTGGTCCTCGAACCATGAGGATTCACCAACCGCAGAAATGTAGATAAAGGTACTCAAAGATCACTATTACTGCTGAGACTAAGCACCTGAACCTATATCATGAGGAAATATAGAATACAAAAGAGTATGGGAGTCAGTACTTGGGAATGTACTGAGTATGTAGGGGTGGATGCAAAATTTTAAATAATATCATAAATGTATAAGAAAATCATGCATGCTGACAATAATAACTCTCTTCGCTTGAATTATCTAAAACATCATTTTCGTAAGTCATCAGTAATAACATATGCTTCATAAATCTCATAAATCATTTAATTCAACTCAAAATCTTTGACTCATGAAACAGAGTGACTCGGTAACTCATGGTAGTTAGATCATTATAGACGCGGGAGTTTTTTATAACCGATGTAACTACACTATGTGAGCCGCATGGAGTCCAACGTTTTGCCCTTCTAAGGAGAGAACCCCATATTGGCGGGGGTGTCATACTCTTGCCAGGGAGTACAACCTCAATTTCATTGTCACAATCTCATACTCGGCCTTTGGCCCACAATTATCAACATCAATCCTACAATGACACGTAGTTTCAGGAAATACCACATTTCCCGTTCGGTGCTAAATACTCCTCCCAGACTTAGCTCAGAATGCGTTAGAAAATTCACCTTAATCAATATCAACTCATGGGTATATTATAAAGACCAAAACATAAATATATATCTCATCTATAAATCATAAACATCTTATGGATTCCTAACCCGACTCAACTCAACACAATCTTTCTCAACATCAAGTACATTTTCTTTTCGAATCATTTTCAAACATCAAAAGCTTTAAGGAAACATCATAGGACTCATTCTTGACTTTCAATCTCAAATATCGATATATATTCAATAGTCAAATTTCTCATGGAAAGGCATAACTCATGGCACTTGTCTTAAATTACTTAGAAATCATCAATACATAATGACAATATACAACTCATGGAATAAATTCTCAATTTAAGAAACATGATGGTGAAATAATCAAAAATACCAAACTTATTCAACTCAAATCTCATAAATCATAAATAAAGAAATTTGGGTGTAAACCCACTTGAAAAATCATGTAAGTCAATAATAGAAAGTAAATCTTTAGGCATAAGAACGAAAGGACTGTTCTTGTTCAAGCCCCACATACCTTGGATTATAATATTAGAGATGTAGAAACTTGTTTGGAACTTCTTCCTTACACTTTTGAGCTAAGATCCTTGATGCCTTTGACTAGGGGAGCTTAATTCTTGGACAACTTGGAGAAATCTATAGAAGATCCTTGAATTTCTTGGAAGGAGATTTGATTTTCGGGTTGAGAGAAAACCCTAGTTTTCTAGAAAATTCTTGGAGAAATTGGAGAGAAATAGGATAAAATGATCTTCTCTTTACTACTTTGATGTATATATAAGGCAACAAGAAGCAGAAATGAACAAAATGCCCTTTTGAAAAAGCTGATATTCGCTGATCGCCTATGATGGTTGATCTGATGGTCTTTTAAGTATCCTGATGATCCACCAGATCGTCCTTCACTCGAGTGCCAAAATTGGAATATTCTGCCTCGACGTGACGATTGAAGTGATGGTCCGTCAGAAAACTGACGGTCTACCAAGTCGTCCGTCACTCGAGTGCCTAATCTGGGCCATTCTACCTCGATGTAATGGTTGAAATGATGGTCCGTTAGGAAACTATGGACCATCAAGTCATCCATCACTCGAGGACCAGAAATGAGATATTCTATCTCGACCTGATGGACCCCTTGACGGTCCGTCAAATTTTTTACGGTCCACCATCTTGGCCGTCACACGGTGACTAGGAATAAGGGTCATTGCCTTGGCTTGAAGGGATACTTGACGGTCCACCAAGGACCTAATAGTCCGCCAGGTCAACTGTCAGACCTGAGCGATCTTATATCACTAAGTAAAATGGCTATAACTCCCTTGTCCGAAGTTGCATTTCAATGAAAATCTTATTCAATGCTCTACATGACAAAAAGTAGAAATTAGAGAAATACAATATGGTTTAAACATCAATCATTGGAAGTCATACATATCTACTCAAAAGACAGATTTAGGCTTAAGAAAGATCGGGGTATTACATGGCCGACTCATCTATGAAAAAACCAGTGGGTGTTTTGTGTGATGTAGAATTAAGGGTCGCATCCTTTATATTCCCAGCGGTTTTTATGATTCTTGACTATGAAGTGGATGTTTAATCCCCTATTATATTAGGTTCACACTCCTATTCAGGGGTAGCTCATTGATTGATATGGACTTGGAGGAGATAACCTTCAGAATGAATGATGAGCAAGTGATTTATGATGTATGTCTATCAGTATAGTATCCAAATGATATGTGAGTGGTTTCGGTGATAGATACTATTAATGATGATGTTGATGCAGAGGTTGTGTCTATTAAAGAGAGACTTGGGGTTGAGGCGATAACAGCTACAATTATAAAATTTAAAAGTGATGGCAGCAAAGAATATGATGAGATGGTTATAGCATTGCATGGTAAAGGTTCTTACAATTATGCTACGAAGAAGTTGGATCTTAATCTAAAAAATAAAATCTCATCTCCTGCGAAACCATCCATGGAAGAGCCACCAATTTTAGAATTTAAGGCCCTTCTCCTATCTCACTTACAGTATGCATTCTTAGAGGCTAACAATATCTTATCAGTGATCATTGATGTAGATTTTCCAGAGTCACAGGTGGAAACATTAATATCCGTATTGCAGAGGTTCAAAAAAGCCATTAGGTAGACCATAACACATACTGTGGGAATTCCACCTGGTATTTGTATGCACAAAATACAGCTTGAGCCAAAATGTGTTCCCAACATTGAACATCGACATAGATTGAATCCTTCTATACAGGTGGTTATGAAGAAAGAAATTATCAAGTGGCTAGATGTTGGAGTGGTTTACCCATTGCGGACAGCAAGTGGGTTAGCCCAGTTCAATATGTGCTAAAGAAGAAAGGGAATTACAGTAATTCCCAATGAGAAAAATAAACTTGTGCCCATGAGACCATTGACCAATTGGAAAGTTTGCATGGACTATAGGAAGTTGAATACTTGACCCAAAAGGACCACTTCCCAATGCCTTTTATAGATCAGATTCTTGATATACTAGTAAGCTGGAGTTGGAATTTTTTTTTACGGTTACTAGAGTTACAATTAGATCACTATTACTCCCGAGGACCAAGAAAAGATGATATTTAATTTCCCCTATGGGACTTTTGCATTCAAGAGAATGCCATTTGGGTTAAGCAACACTCTTACCAACTTTCAGCAATGCATGATGTCTATATTTTATGATATGATTGAAGACACAATCGAGGTTTTCATGGATGATTTTTCAGTAGTTGAGGACTCCTTTGATGATTGTTTGGCCTATTTGGAAAGTGCACTATAGAGATATGAAGAATACAACTTGGTGTTGAATTAGGAAAAATACCATTTTATGGTAAAAGAAGGTATTGTTATCACACAATAGATCTCCAAACAAGGTATTAGGGTGCACAAAGCAAGGATTAAGGTAATTGAAAAGTCTCCACCACTAGTCTCAGTCAAAGGTATACGAAGCTTTTTGGGCCATGCAGGATTTTATAGAAGGTTCACCAAGGATTTCTCTAAGATCGCAAATCCTTTATGAAACTTTTAGAGAAAGAGGTGAAATTTGTGTTTGATGATGCATGTCTAAAAGCCTTCAAGTTCCTTAAGGAGCGATTAATTTTGTCTCCTATTATTGTGTCCCTTGATTTGTCTGCACCATTTGAGGTCATATGTGATTCGAGTGGAGTAGCCTTGTGACACCCGAAAAATACACCCTAGACATCACACGGTGCTCAAGACTACAAGTAATCCCAAGCTAACCCTTTAAGCCTTCTAACAACTTTGGAACTCTTAATAAAGATAAACTTAACATATGAAATCTTAAAATATCTAAATTAATGTCTTAACTGAAAGTATTAAACTTTTAAATCTTGAAACGAATACTTTTAAGTATATAACCAAAACAATCGGACAAGCCTCTACTTCTAACTAGAGAGCCATTGGGACAAGCCCCAGCTGACTCGAACTAAACAGAATTAAATAGCTAAAATACTTCATCAATAGCAAGTCTAATAAAATGGTTCCTTAAACTATGAGGACTCACCAAGCGTCGGGATATAGGTGGATATGCTCGTAATTAATCACGATGCTGGAACTGAGCACCAGAACCTACATTATAAGACAATGTAGCACATAGACGTATATGTGTATCAGTACTTCTGGAATGTACTAAGTATGTGGGGTGAATGCATAAGTGCACAGTAACTCAATGTGCACTTAGATTTTCAAATAATGTATGCTAAGCGTAGATGACTCACCTTGGGCTTGAATAAAATCAAAGATGTGAAATAATAAACATGAGTAATAAAACATAATGCTAAACCTTGTGAGACATAATACTTAGTTCTAAAAGCTTTACTTTATTCTTTTTTAGGGAGGTTATTCTAATTGCCATATACCATGTGAGCTGTCATGGAGTCTAACGTCTTACCTACGGAGGGGAGAGCTCACATTGGGGAAAGTTGTCCAACCTTTGCCATCGGAATAGGACCTTAACTTAACTGATCACTATGCTTAGCACACTATGGGCGCTTAAACCTACGGTGGCACATAGTTCTAGGGCATGTGACCTTGGACGTATACCCAACTCGATGCTAAATACTACTCACTTATTACTTTATGCTCATACTTTAAGAAATCCACCTTAACTTAGCATAAGGGTTTTATAATGAAAACCAGTTATGGTTCTCTTTGCTTTAAAATGTAATCAAAATAAACAAATTTGAATTCCATATCTTATCTTAGGATCAAAAGATCCTTCTTTCTTTAAATCTTGGTATAAAACCATTAAATAAGCTTAAGACCATAGTCTTTTTAAAAACTTAAACTCATTCTTGGTATGAACTTATCAAATAAAGCATAAGAGCATGATCTTCTAGAAATCTCAACAATCTAACTTAAGGCTTAAAATTCATGCTTTAAATCATATTAATTCATAACAACACTTCATGCTCAATAATAATTTTTAAATACTTCAACAATAACAAATCAAGATAGTGCAATCTCATTCATAATATAAATCTTGTAAGTTAAAAATATAAACATAAGCACTTCTTGATATACTTAAAGCTTTAAATCTCATGATAATCACATACTTCAAGAATATATAAACTTGGGTATAAAACCTACTTCAAAACAAGTAATTAAAATCTTAAAATCATGCAACTTGGGCACAAGGGTGAAAGGATACCCTTGTTTATTACCCCTCATACCTTAATAGGCTTGATTTGTTGGATGAAAGCTTGACTTTGTAAGCCTTGGAGATGATCTTGAAAGCTTTCTTGAATTTATTGAAATAGAAACTTAAGTTCTTGTTTATCTTGAAGAGAAAATAATGGAGTTTTAGAGTTTCTTGGAATCGGGTTAGGGTTTTTTAGAGAGAAAATTGATGGAGAATGGGTGTATAATGTTTAAATCGATATTTAATCTTATGCTTTTACGACTTGCGTGATGGTAAATGGCCTAATTACCCCTTTAGAGATTAAAGTCATAACTGGAATGTTGTTTAGAGGCCTAGCGCAATGCGATGATATGCCCATCACTATACCCAGCACGACGCGGTGCAATCACGTTGAGCTTCTAGAATTGAAATCCAAACACGACCCAAACATCGTCTAAACATTTCAAAACTTCCCCGAGATATGCTCCTTACACCCCTGAATATGAATCAACTTAAAAACCATCATCTCGGAGCCCGTAAGATCAACTTAAAAATCCTCGAAGTTAAGAGGTCAAAATAAGGTTAAGTCTTCAACACTTAGTTAAATTTTCAAGATTTAAGCCTCTTATGCATCACTAGGAGTTGAACTAAACTAATTCTAATAGAGGGTATTACTAGCATGTTATGCTTTCCTAGGCCAACAGAGAGAAGAGATCCTTCATCCAATTTATTATGCCAGCATGCCATTAAACTACACATAGAAGAACTACATAGTTACAGAGCAAAAGTTGTTTGTGGTGGTTTTTGCTTTAAAATATTCCGATCCTTTTTTATTGGGACTAAAGTTATAGTTCATCTAGACCATGCAGCCTTAAGGTGTATCATGTCAAAAAATATGCCAATCAAGATTGATGTTTTAAGTGCTTTTGCTGCAAAAATTTAACTTTAAGGTGAAGGGCTAGAAAGGCATAAAAAATAAGTTGCAAATCACTTGTCTAGGCTTGAGGAGGAGGCAATGTAGAAAATAAGGGATGAGCTTGAAGTAGATGATACTTTTCTAGATGAGCAGGTCTTCACAGTATCTCAAGACTTAACCCCCTGGTTTATTGATTCGCCAACTATTTAGCAAGTGATCTTGTCTAAGAAGACCTTTCCTTCCAGCATTACAAGAGATTTATACATGATGTGAGGAATTTATTTTGAGATGAACTATATATTTTCATGGTTTGTGTGGATGGTGTTATTCGAAGGTATATCCCTGAGGTGGAGATGATGGGCATTCTTAAAGTTTGTCATTCATACCAGTTTGGGGTCATCATAGTAGTACCTGCTTAACCTACAAAATTCTATAGTGTGGGTTTTACTGGCCTACAATTTATAAAGACACTCACTATTTTGGGCACTCCTATGACCAATGTGAGTATCAAGGCAATATTTCATGATGCCATAAACTACTCATAACACCTATCTTAGAGCTGGAGTTTTTTTATGCATGGGGGATTGATTTCATTGGACCATTCATAAGATGCTACAGCATGAGGTATATTTTGATAGTAGTTGACTATGTTTCAAAAGGGGTAGAGGTAGTTTTGCTTCCAAATAATAAAGGCAGAAGTGTCACCACATTTTTTAAGAAAAACATCTTTTCTTAATTTGCACTCCACAAGCAATTATCAGTGATGATGGGTCTCACTTTTGTAACCCTCTATTTAAAGCCCTGCTTGATAAATATGGTGTAAGTCATAAGGTGGCAATACCTTACCATCCTTAAAAAATGGGCAAGTTGAGGTATCCAATAGAGAAATCAAGTCTATATTGGCAAAGACTATGAATGCCAATAGGACTGACTGGTCTAGAAAATTGGATGATGCATTGTGGGCCTACCTAATAATTTATAAGACTCCCATAGGTGCCTTCCCATATCAGCTCGTATACGGTAAGACATGGCACTTATCGGTCAAACTTGAGCAAAAGGCACTATGGGCATAAAAAAGATAAATTTTGTGTGGCATGATATAGTGTAACACCCGTATTTTCCTAGCATAATCTAACTCCCAGTGCATAAGTATTCGTATATAAAATTTTCTTAAACACTCATTATTCTTCAGTTTAGAGCCTTCCATTGTGTAGGAAATTTAATTAGCTTTTCAACGATATAAAATTCGCCCAAATTTGATAACCGGGTAAGAAGTTATGGTGATATTAAGTTTAAGTCATTAAACACTGTCATTTTAACCCTTAGCACATCGCGTAGATAGCCCAAATGACAATTGTCATTTCCAGTATGACTCCACGATCATGGAGCATCATGGAGCAGGCTAAATTCCTTTTTGTCAATTTCAAATGGGATTTTGCTAAGTTCGCATGTTGCGGAGGTGGGCAGAATGGCATCCAAAGCTATACCGCGATGGCACCGCATTGCGACTTTTGTCCAGGCCCCAGTTTTCCATTTTATAGTGGCTTGGCGCGATAGTGGCGCATCGCACCAAGGCCAAAAATCAGGATAGTCAGTTTTTAGCTTCCGTTTTTAAATTCGTTCAAGGGTATTTGGGTCTTTTTCCAAAGCCCTAGTTAACCTAAAACACGAAATTCAACCCCTAAACACCCTAAGTAGTCATCATTATTTCAATTCCTCTCACAATAAAAAATCTCTCTTTCTAGAACACGAAACCCTAACTCTCAAATTCAAGGTAATTTCTCAAGAACTCTCAATTAAACCTCCCAAATTCATTATTCTATGTATGTTAGATGTTCATCCATGGATTCTTTTCATCCATGGAGTTCAAGTAACCTTTTTAATTATAAAGTTATAATCTTTTTTTAAAGTTGTTTAATTTTAAATTATGATTTTCATCCATTAATCTCCATGAACTTTGATTTAATACCATGATTTAATGAAATCATTGTTGTTATTCTATTCCTCATGTTTTAGTGTTATCATTTGTTGAATTAAATTATCACTTAGTGTTTTCCATAATGATTTCATGTCAATTATGCCAGTCCTTTAGTAATTCTATGATTATTTTAAACCATGAACTATAAGTGTTTGATAAAATGCCTACAAGCGCAATTGATTTAATAAGAGTCTTTATGCTATGTCCTTCAATGTTTTAATGTCATGCTACTACAATTATTTTGAGTCCTGGGGGTATTGAATACCCGAAATCATAGTCATTTACTTAATGTCTCAGTATCTTCAGAGTAACTTTAGATAAAATCCTGAGAATTATCAGAACAGTCATATAAACTCAGAATAATCTAGTGTTTCAGTGTCATTCAGTTGGGAGTAGGATTTACCACCGAGAAAGTTTAGGGATAGAGGCTTCCCCATCAGTTAGGAAGAGTCGTTAGTAGTAGTCCCTATACTCTAGAACTACGTAGCCATCATAGGATATGAGTAGTCACCCGTCATATTAGGCTTGACTATCTTGCAGGGGACACCCGTCAGTTCTAGATTGACACCCTTAATCCTTTGGACATGATATTAGTTTAGTGGATCCACATAGCCAACGTTAGTATCTGTGGAACGGTATTAACACCCTTCTAACTGGGGTTACAGGTTGGACCCCAATTAGCTCAAATTAGGGAATGTCGGTTAGATGATACCTCTCATAGTCTCAGATATAGTCTCATTTACAGTCCCAACTCAGTTATTCAGTCTTAGTATTGTTTGACCAAAACATATAAGTTTCAGTTATTTTTAGTATTTCAGTTTGCAAATTTCATCCAGTTCATGTCATATGCTTGGTCATGCACCCTCAGTGTCTACAAATTTTCATGTATTTTTAGTATTTTATAGACTTTCATGCATATTCAGTATCTACAGATTTCATATTCTATATTCAGCATTCCATGCTTTACATATATATTTAGATAGATCATTACTCATGTTCATGAAACCTTACATGTTAGCCTATCTCATTTAGCATACCAGTACATTCAAAGTACTGATCGCATGCCTTTCTTTTACGCTGTGATGTATCATATCATAGGGGCTGACACTTAGTTCCTGGATCGCACTTAGTCCCTCAGATTCTCAGCAGCACAGTAGCATTGGTAAGTCCTCATCACCCAAGGACAGGCTATATTATTTCATGTCCTTATTTTAGTAGTCAGTAGAGTTAGTTAGGGCCTATCCTATCAACTCTCAGTCAGTCAGTCTTAGAGGTTTTTCAAACATTACAGTCAGTTAGTTGTTTAGTTTATCAGTACTTTATCAGATTTAGATAATCATTTTCCTAGATTTATATTACATTTTGAATTTATATATTTAAAACCTTATGGCACTTCAATTATTCTTCCAAAATCCATGATATATTATCCAGTGCTCACAGAAGGTACCAGCTTATGGGTTAGCTTGTGGTCCCTCGAGACTGTAAGCATCATGTAAAGACTAGAGAGTAGTCTCAGGTTGCTACAAACTTAGTATTAGAGCCTAAGGTTTTAAAGTGTCCTAGAAATTCTGAAAGTCGTATCGAGTAGAGTCATGTGCATGGGTGTGTAGCGTACCACACTTGTGGATGAGAGGCTACAAGGTATTTAGGAATAGTTTCTCTTCTTTCAGTATTTATGTCATGCGATTGAACATGATCTCGAGTTAAACTCTCAGTCTAATCTGTTTCTTTCTTCCGTTTACAGAACATGCAGACCCAAGAAGAACAAAAAAAGAATAGGAACTCAGCCTGTCCCTCAGCCCATCCAGGCAGATCCTCTAGATGAGCATATCTCTCATGCAGAATTTAGGGCTGCATTCACTACTCTAGTAAACTCTATAGCAGCACAAAATAAATGGCCAACCTCTATTCCATCCAACCCAGTGGCCAATACTGTTGTAACTAGAATCTGGATTTCACCCGGATGAATCCTCCTTCTTTCATGAGATCTAAGTCTGAAGAGGATCCACAGGATTTCTTAGATATGGTTCAGAAGGTAACGGATGCTATGGGAGTGACGTCTAGTCAGAGTGTAGAGTTGGTTGCATATCAATTGTAGGATATAGCACATACTTGGTTTAAGAAGTAGAAAGTTAACAGGGGTATTGATGCAGGGCCTATAGAATAGGAAGCGTTTGCCCCAACTTTCTTGGACAGATTATTTCCATTAGAGCTGAGAGAGGCCAAAGTATTACAGTTCATTAATTTGAGTCAAGGAAGCATGAGTGTGAGGGAGTATTCTCTGAAGTTCACTCAATTAGCTAGATATGTTCCTCGTATGGTAGCTAACAGTAGGTCCAAGATGAGTAAGTTTGTGTCTGGCGTATCTGATAGTGTGGTCAAGAAGTGTAGGACCATAATGCTGATTAGTAAGATGGACTTATCTATGTTGATGGTTCAAGCTTAACAGATAGAGAAGTAGAAGATTAAGGAGAGGGACACAGGAAATAAAAGAGCTAGGAGGGGTAGTTTTAATTTCAATCAGCCAAAGTTAGAAGGTGGTAACCGTCCTTAGTTTCATCAGAGGTCTCCAGCCCCAGTACCTTCTTCAGCTAGTGCCCCAGTACCTAAATTCAGAAATGACAATAGAGATAGGGCACCAGGTTCTAAGTCCAAGGTCAGTGTTAGTAGTGCTCGTACCAATTTTTTATGTCAGAAGTGTGGCAGACACCATCAGGGCAAGTGTAGAGCAGGTAGTGATGTGTGATTTGGGTGTGGTAAGCCAGCCCATCAAATTCGGAAGTATCGGGTAGTTGATCAGAAAGGTAGGGGTTCGTGCCAACAGGGTCAGTCCCATCAGTCGTCAGTTCCATTTGGTTGTCCAACTCAGCAGGATGCCGCTACCAGTGCTACTAGTAGTCAGAGTCTAAATAGATTATATGCTCTTCAGTCCCTCCAAGATCAGGAAAATTCTACTAACATAGTTACTGGTACATTACAGGTCTTTCACTTACATGTTTATCCTTTACTAGACCCTGGAGCTTTTCTTTCTTTTATAACTCCATATATAGCTGTCAATTTCAGAGTCAGCCCCAAAACTCTAGCAGAGCCCTATTTAGTGTCTACCCAATAGGTGTTTCCATTGTAGCTAGGCAGGTATACAAGAACTGTTCGATCATAATATCTCAAAAAATTACTTCAGTTGATCTCATAAAGTTAGAGATGATGGATTTTGATGTTATTCTTAGCATGGATTGGCTCCATTCATGCTATGTCTCAGTTGATTGTAGAAACAGAATAGTTCATTTTCAGTTTCCAAATGAACCAATTCTTGAATGGAGGGGTATTACTACAACTCTTAGGGGTCAATTGATTTTGTACCTTAGAGGTAAAAATATGATAATAAAGGGATGTATTTACCATATCGTGCGAGTCAAAGACTCTAACTCAGAACCTCCAACTCTTAAGTCAATCCCAATAGTAAATGAATTCTCAAATGTGTTTCCTGAAGATCTTCCCAAAGTTCCTCCCGAAAAGAAAATCGACATCGAAATAGACCTTCTCCCAGATACTCAGCCTATAGCTATTCTGTCATGCAGAATGTCTCCAGATGAACTCAAAGAACTAAAACAATAGTTAAAGGATCTCCTAAAGAAGGGATCAGGCCCAGCGTCTCTCCATAGGGCTCACTTGTTCTATTCGTGCGTAAGAAAGATGGCTCTCTCAAAATATACATAGACTACCGTTAGTTGAATAAGGTCACAGTCAAGAATAAATATCCACTTCCTAGAATTGATGACTTGTTCGATCAACTTTAGGGTGCCAGTTACTTTTCCAAGATAGACTCAAATCAAGCTATCATCAGCTTAGAGTCAGAGAATGTGACATTCTAAAAATAGCTTTCCGAACTAGGTATGGTCACTTCAAATTTTTAGTCATGTCCTTTGGTCTTACAAATGCCCCAGCAACCTTCATGGACTTGATGAACTGAGTGTTCAAGCAGTACTTGGACATATTCATCATAGTCTTTATTGATGACATTCTTGTCTATTCTCGTAGCGAAAGTGATCATGCAGACCATCTCAACCTAGTAGTTCAGACTCTTGCCCATTAGTTTTTCGCTAAATTAAGTATGAATTCTGTCTAAGATCAATAGCATTCCTTAATCATATTATTTTTGGTGATAGCATTAGAGTTGATCCTCAAAAGACGGAAGTGGTGAGAAACTAGCCTAGACCCATCTCTCCATCAAATATCAGGAGTTTATTGGGTTTATCTAGCTATTACTGTTGGTTTGTTGAGGGGTTTTCTTCTATTGCATCCCCCATGTCTAGATTGACTCAGAAAAAAGTTAAGTTTCAGTGGTCAAATTCATACGAGATGAGTTTTCAGGAGTTAAAGACTCGACTCACCTCAGCCTTAGTCTTGACTCTACGAGATAGTTTAGATGGTTTTGTTATGTACTGTGATGTATCCAGAGTAGGTTTGGGTTGGGTCCTCATGCAGAGAGGTAAAGTCACAGCCTACGCCTCCAGATAACTTAAGTCTCATGAGAATAATTATCTGACTTGTGATCTTGAGCTAGCAGCTGTAGTGTTTGCCTTAAAGATTTAGAGGCATTACTTATATGGGGTACATGTAGATGTGTTCACAGATCACAAAAGCCTTCAGTATGTGTTCTCTCAGAAAGATTTAAATTTGAGTCAAAGAAGATGGTTAGAGTTATTGAAGGATTATGACATGAGCATTCTGTATCATCCGAGCAAGGCCAATGTAGTGGCTGATTCTTTTAGTAAAATATCTATGGGTAGTGTAGCTCATGTTGAGGATAGTAAGAAGAAGTTAGCTCAGAAAGTCCATCATCTTAGCCGACTAGGTATTCGTTTACTTGATTCTGCAGAAGGTAGTGTATGGGTGCAGAGTAGCTCAGAGTCATCTCTAGTTTCTGAGGTGAAAGAAAAGCAGAATAGAGATCCCAGTCTAGTTAAGTTGAAAGAATTATTCAAAAATTAGAAAGTGGAGGTTTTCTACTAAGGGAGAGATGGTGTTTTGCGTTGTCAGGGTAGATTATGTATGCCTGGTGTAGATGATTTGAGGCAACGAATTCTTGCAGAAGCACATGGTGCGCGTTACTCTATTCATCCAGGGTCCACTAAGATGTACCATAATTTGTAGGAGATCTATTAGTAGAGTAGGATGAAGAGAGATATTGCATAGTTTGTAGCTAAGTGCTTTATATGCCACTAAGTTAAGATTGAGAACCAGAATCCTAGTGGGTCCATGCAGGATTTCAATATTCCCATATAGAAATAGGAGGAAGTGAACATGGACTTTCTGATAGGTTTTCCTTGCACCCGTCGTTAGCATGACTCTATTTGGGTTATCATAGACAGGATGACCAAATCATCTCATTTCTTGCCAGTCCATACCTCTTACTCAGTCGAGGACTATGCCAATATCTATCTCAGAGAGTTTTTTAGGTTACATGGCATTCCCTTATCTATCATCTCAGATAGAGTTACCTAGTTTACCTCTTACTTTTGGAATTTGGTACCCAAGTCCACTTCAGTACAACCTTCCACCCTCAAACAGATGGTTAAGAAGAAAGGACCATTCAGAATCTCGAGAATATGCTGAGTATGAATTTTTATTTTAAAGGTAGTTTGGATGACCATTTTTCTTTGATTAAATTCGCATACAATAACAGCTATCATTCCAGTATCCATATAGCTCCGTTTCAGGATTTCTATGGTAGGAAATGTAGATCTTTAATTGGTTGGTTTCAAGTAGGTGGGGTTGTAGTAGTAGGGCCTGACTTGGTGTTTGATGCGTTAGAAAAGGTTCAGTTGATCAGAGAAAAATTTAAGGCTGCTCAGAGCCAATAGAAATCGTATGTTAATGTGAGGAGAAAGGATCTCGAGTTTGATTTCGGTGATCTTGAGTTCTTGAAAATCTCTCCTATGAAGGGAGTGAAGAGATTCAACAAGAAAGGGAAAATCAATCCCCGATATATCGGTCCCTTTAGAATTCTTAGTCGTTTCGAAAAGGTAGCTTATGAGCTTTAGTTGCCTTCATATTTAGCCTCAGTACACCCAGTATTCCATGTCTCTTTAGGGAAAAAGTGTATTGGTGATCCAGCTGTAGTTGTTCCTTTAGAAAGTGTAGATATTCAGAACAGTCTTTCCTTTGAGGAAGTTCCAGTCGAAATTCTTGATTATCAAGGTCCTAGACTAAGGAACAAAGAAGTTTCACTAGTCAAAGTTTTTTGGTGGAATCAGTCCGTTGAGGGAGCCACTTGGGAAGTAGAGGCAGATATGCGGACCAAGTACCCTCATCTTTTCTCCGTGAATTTAGATTCAATATAAGGTTCCAAATCTTCTTAAGATGTTTCTCTATCAAACTCAGTTTCAGTTGTACATCATTTTCATGTCAGTCGTGCATTCATGAATCAGTTCAGTGATGCATTCCATGCATCAAAAATGCATATCCAGTGTGTAAGCTGAGTCCAGCAGTTTCTCTCAGCTTAACTAGTTTCATTCGAGGACGAATGACCCCAAGGGGAAGATGTTGTAACACCCATATTTCCCTAGCATAATCTAAGTCCTAGTGTAAATGATCATTATTCTTCAGTTTAGAGCCTGCCATTGCGTTGGAAATTTAATTAGCTTTCCAACGATATAAAATTTGCCCAAATTCGATAACTGGGTAAGAAGTTATGGCAATTTTAAGTTTCAGTTGTTAAACACCATCAATTTAACCCTCAGTGTGTGGCGTAGACAGCCCAAATGACAATTGTCAATTTCCAATGTGACTCTGTGATTATGGCACACGTGGAGTAGGCCAAATTCCTATTTATCAATTTCTAGTGGGATTTTGCAAAGTTGGCGAGTCACGAAGGTGGCCAGAATGACATCCAAAGCTATACCGCGATGGCACCGCGTCGCAATGTTTGTCCATGTCCCAGTTTTCCATTTTCTAGTGGCTTGGTGCGATAGTGGCGCATCGCACTAAGGCCAAAAATCGGGATGGTCAGTTTTCAACTTCAATTTTTAAATTCATTTAAGGATATTTTGGTCTTTTTCCACATCCCTAATTAACCTAAAACACAAAATTTAACCCGTAAACACCCTAAGTAATCATCATTATTTCAATTCCTCTCATAATAAAAAATCTCTCTTTCTAGAACAAGAAATCCTAGCTCTCAAATTCAAGGCAATTTCTCAAGAACTCTCCATTAAACCTCCAAAATTCATTATTCTATGTATGTTAGATGTTCATCCATGGATTCCTTTCATCCATGGAGTTCAAGTAACCTTTTTAATTATAAAGTTATGATCTTTTTTTAAAGTTGTTTAATTTTAAATCATGATTTTCATCCATTAATCTCCATAAACTTAGATTTAATACCATAATTTAATGAAATCATTGTTGTTATTCAATTCCTCATGTTTTAGTGTTATCATTTGTTGAATTAAATCATCACTTAGTGTTTTCAATGATAATTTCATGTCAATTATGCCGGTCCTTTAGTAATTCTATGATTATTTTAAACCATGAACTATAAGTGTTTGATAAAATGCCTACAAGAGCAATTAATTTAATAAGAGTTTTCATGCTATGTCCTTCAATGTTTAAATGTCATGCTACTACTATTATTTTGAGTCCTGGAGGTATTGAATACCTGAAATTATAGCTGCTTACTTAATGTTGTCTCAGTATCTTCAGAGTAACTTTATATTATATCATGAGCATTATCAGAACAGTCAGTTAAAATCAGAATAGTCTAGCGTTTCTGTGTCATTCAGTTGGGAGTAGGATTTTAGCACCGAGCGAGTGTAGGGATAACGGCTTCCCCGTCAGTTTGACAAATTCACTAATAGAAGTCCCTATACTCTAGAACTACGTAGCCATCATAGTATATGAGTAGTCACCCGTCATATTAGGCTTGACTATCTTGCAGGGGACACCCGTTAGTTCTAGATTGACACCCTTAGTCCTTTGAACATGATATCAGTTTAGTGGATCCACACAGCCAATGTTAGTACCTGTGGCACGGTATTAACACCCTTCTAACTGGGGTTACAGGTTGGACCCCGATTAGCTCAAATTGGAGAATGTTGGTTAGATGATACCTCCCACAGTCTTAGATATAGTCTCAGTTATAGTCTCAGCTTAGTTTTTCAGTCTTAGTATTTCTTGACTTTGTATACAGATTTCAGTTATTTTTAGTATTGCAGTTTGTAGATTCATCCAGTTCATATCATATGCTTGGTCATACATCCTTAGTGTCTACAAATTTTTATGTATTTTTAGTATTTTACAAACTTTCATACATGTTTAGTATCTACAGATTTTATGTTCTATATTCAGTATTATATGCTTTACATGTATATTCAGATAGATCATTACTCCTGTTCATGAAACCTTGCATGTTAGCCTACCGCATTTAGCATACTAGTACATTCAAAGTACTGGTCGCATACCCTTTTTTTGCACTATGATGTCTCATATCATAGGTGCTGACACTTAGTTCCCAGATCGCACCTAGTCTCTCAGATTCTCAGCAGTACAGTAGCAATAGTGAGTCCTCATCACTCGAGGACATGATATCTTATTTCATATCTTTAATTCAATAGTCAGTAGAGTTAGTTGGGGCCTGTCCCATCAACTCTCAGTCAGTCAGTCAGTCTTAGAGGCTTTTCAGACATTACAGTCAGTTAGTTGTTCAGTTTATCAGTACTTTATCAGATTTAGACAGTCATTTTCCTAGATTTATATTACATTTTGAATTCAGATATTTAAAACCTTATGGCACTTTAGTTATTCTTCTAAAATCCAGGATATATTATCCAGTGCTCACAGCAGGTACCAGCTTATGGGTTAGCTTATGGTCCCTCAGGACTGTAAGCACCGTGTAATGACTAAGGGGTAGTCTCGGGTTATTACATACAGCAATGTCGAGATTGAGCAAGGTAAATGAGTTAGATAACAAAAAGAATTTGAGCTCGGTGATTTAGTCTTGTTGTATAATTAAAGGCTTCACTTATTTCTTGGTAAGCTGAAGTCTAGGTGGTATGGTCCATTCACTGTGGTTCGGGTATTCCCACATGGTGCTATGGAAATAAAGCGTGATGGTGAAGTCCCATTTAAGGTGAATGGGCAGTGGGTGAAGCACTACATGGGAAACCTTGAAGAAGTGAAAGTGTGTATTGAAGTGGACCTTGGTAAAGTCTAAGTAGCCAAGGCAGCTGAGTTGTGCTGCGATAGTAAATCAGATATTACTTGGGAGGCAACCCAGGGTAAATTCTTTTGATCAATACACGAACACCTAGTGCGTCCTAGGTATGTCCTAATTCGATTGCTTTGTATTATTTATACACACTGGGGATAGTGCATAGTCTTTTAGTTGGCGTGGGGTATACCATAACCACCGCGGGTTTTTGTTATCGTGCTTCTTTTCCTATCGTCCATGGTATGGTTGCAGAACCGACATATATATATATTAAAATTATGTCTTATTGTGTTTTGTTTCGTGTTATATTGTGTTTTTGTGTAATTGTAAGATTGTTGAGTATTTAGGACAGTTGTCGTATTTTTGTTAATTTTGAGTAAAAGATAATAACCCTCCAAAAAATTATTTTTAGAACTGAGTGAATGTATATATGTGCAACGATTGTGGATCTTGTTATGGTACTAGGATTAGGGCATGATAATCAGTGTTAACTTGTGCCTGAATTGAATAGGTAGTAGTTTGTGATGTGACCTTGTGTCATATGTGTGTGAGATGGTACTTAGTTTTCTTCATGTGCTAAATCCAAAACTTTCCCGGTTAGTCTTGCCTAGGTTGTAGGATAGTCGGTTAGGAAAGGATCATAGGTTGGTTTTTTATGTTAGTCTGCTTTTAGCTTAAATGAACTTCCCTATGTGAATAAGTATCCTTTGATTCCGATTTTTTAGCCTTGTAGCCTATTTTTCTTGCTACATCTTTCACCTTTCCATTTGTATTACAATGTACCTATTTTGGCTCTGGTCCTCCTTGGACATTATGTACCTCAAATCAGGCAAATAGCCTAAGTTAAGGGTGGCTATCATAGGGGTGCGTAATATAAAGTGGGTATGAAGAAGGATAAAATAAGAGAAACAATATTAAGGCTGGGTGTGGTAGAAAAAAAAAGAAAAAGAAAAGAAAAATATGAAAAAATGAATAAAATAAATCACACCCAACCTGAATATACATTAAAGAATAAAAGGGAGAAAAAAGGATGGAATAAAAAGAAAATTGATTAAAGTGTGGACCCCAAAGTTAGTGTAGTTCCAAGAAGGCTTTGTCGCTTGATATATCCATATGTATCATACCATTCCCCCAAGCCTACATTATAAGTCAAATAAAGTCCTATAATGATCCTAAATTGACTTTATGAAAGCTAAGGTAAAGAAAATAAGGGCAAGCCTATTGTATTTGATGGACATTAATGTAACTTCTCTTTTGAATGTGAGTATCTCTTGACCGTCCATGCATTTTCATGCATTATTTCATATGAGTGAATGGGACTTCTTTGTTGTGAGGGCACATGGATTGTATTGCTAGTTATTTACTTATTTTGGGTAGTGTAACTTGTACATATACATGGTGGTCTATTGCTAATGTAATTTCCATATCTTCATTCCTTTGTGTGACATTGTTGTGCTTCATGTATACACACAGTTGGTGTTAAAGTGTTGATATAAGAAGGGGTAATGTGCTTGAGCTTAAAGCGATGATCGACCGCCTTGGATAGCTTAGATTCTCCTAGTTAATTGTTGTATTTTTATTTTATTTTGTTGTGTTGCCCGAGGAAATGCAAACGTTCTAAGTTGAGCATATTGATGTGCTATGTATTTATAGCACTTTCGACGCTTAAAAAAAATAAAAATATGCAAGTTTCTTAGGTCGTTTTGTGAGATATGATGTGTTTTGGATATGTTTTGTAGGAAACCAGGTTTTGGATGCTAAACTGAAGAAAAGGATGAAAAATAAAGTTTTCGGCTACTTACCGTGGTAATTCTGGGCTAAGTACCACCTACCGGGGGGCGTAGGTGCCCAAAGTAGGTTCAAAACTTGAAGTTCATAGGATCAGATATAGGAAAAGAAGACTCTGGCACTTACATATGGGCACATACAATGCATAGGTGACCTTAGTAAGTGCCAAGTCTAGAGAACTTCCAGAGCTGTGCAGGAGGTCCGTTACTTACCTAGGACCACCTACGGTCCGTAGGTGGCCTAAGTAAGTGGTCACCGACCTTAATTTTCCTTTTTCATTTGGGTTTTGACTTTTAGGGTTTCCTTGTATCCTATAAATACCCTTTTGACATTTTGTAGTGAGTTTATGCACACTTAACAATTACAAACATATATTTGATTCCAAGATTCGAATTTTGATCTTGGGATCACTCTATTGATTTTCGTTGATTATTCAGTTATTGACTTTGGGTTTTACTTGTTGATTATTGTGATATTGATTTAATGTCTTCAATTATGAATTCCCTTAATCATTTCATAAGTATGAGCGGCTAAAGCCCTTAGCTAGGGTTGTGGAAATCCTGATATATTAATGAAGTAGCGAAGCGCTAAGTTATTTTGAATTAGCATTCTTGCATGTATTGTATTATCTTTAGTTTAATAGATGTTTTAGCAATTGCAAACAGTAAGATCATGCCTAAAATATCACTACTTATTCTACAAGAGGAGTAGTGACTAGTAAAAGATAATTACAACAGTAATTTAAAGATTAATTGTTGATCTAGGATAATCAGTATCATTTATGTAAAATAGTTATCTATTATATAATAACTTGAGACTCAAAAGGTAATAGTTAACTGGGATCTAGGATAAGAGATAGTAATGTGACACCTTGAGACTCAAAAGGTAAAGGATGAAATCCGTTAATGAGTCCACAAGACAGTTGATGATACATAACCTATTAGATGCTGCATGCAAAGTACTGGGTTGGTTCAATAAAGCACGATAATACTACTGAGTTGAGAAGTCAGGGGGAGCACAATCCTAGTATTCGTTTCTTACTGATTATAAACAAAATTGAGATTTGCTACTTGTTCGAGATTATTACTACAATCCCATATTTACTTTTAGTTTTGCCCGTTGAGTTCAGCAAGCTAGAGATACAAATTTGAGTCTTTCCTGTGGGTTCGACCCCAACCTAGTTGGGTTGCTTTACTTGACAGCGATTGTGTTATCCTTCAGTTAGAGGTGTAGTTTGAGCGTTGATCAGAAAGTTATTTAAAGGAAAAACTTGAAAGGTGTTATGTGTGTTGATGTATTTGGTTTCTCCATAAGCTATACTGATCTTATTTCATGGTTTTCTTTTACTGAACATTGTTTGTATTTTACAGTAATGAAGAACCCACTAATTTGGTCAAGCATTAGGCAAATCCTAAGGTTGCTCCTATTATTGCAAAAATGATGGGCAAATTTGGTAGAAATTAGTTAGCAGTTTTGGGCTTTTATCAATGGTATATCTAGATTTTGATCAAGAGCATGTAATTTGTCAAACTTAATTTTACTGAGTACAAAGTCATGCCCCAAATACAATCCAAGTTTACGTTCAAACTAATTGTTATGCATTGCCAATCAAGTTAAATTGATGTTTTTATAAATGACTTGTTATCGTTAAGTGTTAACTACTAATTTATCTTTCCTACCTGTGAGTGTTATTCTGCTACACAAAGTTTGCTTTAAATTTTGATCTTTTAGTTGTTGTAGCTGTCTAATTGTTGGTAGTTTAGACTAACTATGACGTGAACTTCAGATCTTAGGGGCTGGTTAATTGATTCAAAATATCGTTGTTGCCATAGCTTGGATACAATTGTTTGAGACGTATTTGCTTTATGGAACTTGTGCAACATAGACAAGTTTACTAGCATTCTTGCAAATTGAGGGACTGTAATTTTTTTGAGTACTTTTTTTATTAGTTGATCGAAAATTGAGTCGCTAAGGAATAAATTGATAAACCAAAAATTAATAAAAAATATCTTATTAATTGGTTATTGGTCTAGCATATTTTAAAATCAAAGACTGATAAACCGAATCAATAACACATAAAATCGAATTAAACCGATCGATGCATACGCCTAATCAGACATACTATTTGTTGTTTGCAAATGTACTAGATTTCAGTCAGCTTCTAAAGAATTCATTTAACTATTGTAAAATGTATTATTCGATGTCTCATTCGTACAAGTTCTTATAGTCTATGTATTCTAAATCTAATGGCATTGACCTAAAAGGTTTTTCAGATGCATATTATAGAGGTGACAAAGTTGATAGAAAAAAGCCCTAGCGGAACTTGTTAATTCATGAAAAAATCTCTTGTCTCATGAAATAGCAAGAAATAAAATTGTTTCTCTATCTACCATTGAATCTAAATATATTGCAATTGAATTGTTCTGTGCTCAAATTCTTTGGATATCTCATCAATATTGCAATTATGACATCTCTCCATTTTTCTTGGCAACCTTTTCCTCTATTTTTATTTTGTTTCACATCCCCTGTCCCTCTATATATTTGATTCTTATTTTTTCCTCCATTCTATCTCTTCTCTCTCTGTATATGGCTAAAGTTTCTAAGCATTCATAACAATGCAATTGAAAGAATTCTCATATCAAAGAAAAAGGAAAAAAATTTTCACCAGTCCCTCTTGACTCCGACTTATCCAATCAAAATCTTCCTTAAGCCTTTTCTAATTTCTCTTGTTCTCTTACTGGTAGCATCCCATTGTTCTTGATGTCTTTGAGTGTTCTAAAAAGAAAGTTAAGTTTGATTTCAACAGTTCTCTGAATATCAAAATTAATTTTTGAAGACCATCAAACGAAACTCTCTTTCACTCTATGAAGGAACTATCTTTTGTTTTCTGATAGAATAGTTGATCTGGATCTCTTAGAATCTTTGCATTATCTTAAAAAATTATTTTCTGAATTTCAATATTGGGCAAACATCTTTGTTTCTACTCCTAAGCGTGCCTATGAGCCTCATATCCGTTTGTTTATGAAAATATTTGTTCGATCAGATATAGTAAATTTGAAACCCTTATCATAGGGAAATGAATTTTTCTTGAATGTGCAATGTTCGATGTTATCTTTGACATTAATTGCACTGGTTTTACTACTTCTTTACAAAATACCTGGTCGTCTGACTTTGATATTTTTTTTGAGGATGTTAAGCGTGCATTTGCTTTAGATAATTGTGATTCTCTTCCTTCTGCTCTTGGTCCTAAACACTTATCTTTTAAATTTCGTGTGGTTAGTCATATTGTGGCTACTACATTGTTTTCTAGGATTGGTCTCTCTCCACTTTATCTCAGCGAGACACCTTACTCACTTTTTACATTACTACCCAGCATAAAATTAATTTATCCTTATTTATTCTTAACTACATGATTGAAGTATCCTTTGACCCTTCCAGTATACCTTACGGTCTCGTCATCACTTGTATTCTGAAAGCCTGTGATGTATTTCTTAGGTGTTGTTCCTTCTGTCTCTGTAAAGCAATGTTATAATGCGACCACGTTTGGTAGTTTGAGTTACATTTGATTGATGATGCATGGATTCGTAAGTCTGAAAATTGTTAGTTGGTACTACTCCCTCTCTTAAATTATAATTCTCTCATCCTCCTCAAGCCCTTGGTGTCTTTTCTATGGATATGGAACTCCGTTTGTTGGAAATCGACTCCAATCTTGATAGCTTAAAAGATCTTCTGTTGGCCAGTCACTTTCAGCTTGACAAGATAAAGGATACCAGTAAAGAAACTGGAACTGATGTTGCTAGGCTTCATGTCAAATTGGATCAAGTTATCAAGGAACCAACAAAGCTTGTACCTAAGATTCAGATACTGACACTCCCTCCACCACCGTTGTCACACAATTTATGAATTTGAAAGATGCTACTGCTCTGACCCTGACTTACTTTTTCCAATACCATCCTCCTGTCACTCTCTAACTTCATTTGTGGACACTGTTTTTATTTTTCATGTATATATGGGATTAAGCTCATGAATACTTTATTTTGTCTTGTTTTTAATAGTCCTTTAGTTATTATTTTGTCGGTGCTTCTTCCTTTTTGATAGATATCAAAGGGGGAGAATACTATGGTTTTCACTATGCAGGACAAGTCGACAGGATAAAGGATCAAGGATCACCCACTCGGGGGAGCCAATGCTATGACTCAGGGGGGCCTAAAAAGAAAAGTTATCCTCATCTATCAGATTTTTGTCATCCATCAGAAAGCGGAGATTGATAATATTAAATTTTGATGAATGATTTGGTGATTGATTTTATTGCAGGAATTTAGAAAAAGAATATGCAAATATCTTCTAAGTCAATGCTAAAAAAGGAAGAACCAGCTCAACAGCTTTTAAAAAGGAAGAAAGATTCTGTGCATTAAACGGAGAGAATATCTCATGGAATTGTCGCGTCTATCTCTATTTACGCTTTACTTAGTTAGATTTTCATTTCTAGTTTTTACTTATTCTTGAAAACTGAATATCCATTATTCCCTTTCCTAAGAAAAAAAAATCTTTTGGATTGCTTTCTATACCTCTTCCAACAGCCAGTAATAGTTCAATCACTACTATTTAAGCAGTGGAAGACAAAGGAAGAGATATAATTTTGTCTTAACCTTCTCTAGATTTTTGCTTTACTTTATTCAATCATTGTATTCTCTTGAAGTTTACTGTGTATTCAAAAAGAGAGGAGAGAAACACATAATCGGTGAGACATTGTATCAAAAGTGAGAAAAAAGAAGAGTGTGAGTCATAGCCAAAAAGTTTGACTCAATCATGTAACTTGATTTGATTTACAAAAAACTAGTAGAATCCCTTGAAATCTAAAGGGACTAGAGTAAAACCTATTAGAGCTACCAACCAGTATAAACTATATGGTGTCATTTCTTTTCAGCACTTTATTTTCTGAACTTTACTTTTCTGCTTCAATAATCGATTGTCCGTCCAAGCGAGTCGACTGTCAAATCGAAAAAGAAGCAATTCACCCCTCTTACTACTTTCAGATTCTTTTTGCAGCCAAGATTGAGAACAAGTGCTGGTTCATGAGAATTCAGCATGATGAAGGGTTGTTCGATGGATGTGGTGTCGATTTGCTCGGAGCTGTGTAAATCTTCATACGGTGTTCTCCTATTAGGCAGTGTCATATGAATTTTCAGTTTTACGTACTTATAGGATATTGGTACTACATTTCTGCTTGTAGCTGTGCAAATTTCCAGACGGTTTTCTGCTATTAGTCGGTGTCATATGAACTTTTAGTTTTACGTACTTAAGGATATTGGTACTACATTTCAGGAAGTATTGAGCCTCGCATAATGATTTGTTGTATGGTTTTGAATAGACTTCCGAATGAATACGATTGATATAGTCATATGTTTTTCTTTGAATACAATCAGATAGTACAGTATTAATACTCAGACTGTGTTTATTGAATATGTATACAATCTAAGTTATGCTATAAGATAGCAAAATCAATGACCAAGAACAGATGAATTCATTGAACATCGACAGTAAATAAAGTTAAACAAATTTATCAACTCATATATACACAATTATTTGTATCATCAGAGTCTATACATACATATATCAAACACGATTACAAAAACTTGGAGAAGATATTTGCACCATTGAAATCGACAAATTAAGGTTTCACTCAATCCTAAATAACTTTGTATAATTGCTGATGAAGGGCAAGCGAGAAATTTTGATAAGACTTGAAGAACTTGCATTTGGGAATTCGTCTCCGAGGTTGGTTAGAATATTCAGGGTTAACGTTGTAGTAGTGAAGGTTGAGTCCTGTTTCATTATGGTTAGATATTTTAGGGAGTGATTTTAGCTCAATACCTACATATGGTACATCCTATAGCAAATTAAAATGTAGCTACGAATTGTAATTAAGGAAAGCGAAGCTAAGGAGACTGATTTTCACCCTAAAGTTAGTTGTTTCTGAAATTTTCTCTACTTTTTATCTTAAGTGCATTTCTGTGGCTGTTTTGAGGTAAGAGAGGAGACGAACAAATTATAATAACTCTATGAAGGGATATGCTGTTCCTGGAACTCTGAAGTGTCTCAAATACCCTGAAAATATCACAAGGATAGCATCGGGTTTCATGTTATTATTGCGTCTTTCAATATCAGCAGTGACGTAAATACGACAGTAAAACTTCTTATATCCTGATAGAGCAGTGCCCTAGGAAATGAGTGAGAATCGCGTACAACAAAACCTATAATCTCCCCTTCTATCAGATATATAACATAATGGAACATTAATTTGACATTTTTTTTATTTTTTATTTTTTTTGATAAGGTTAGTTTGACATCTCATGGGGCAAAAACAAAACTGGAAGGAGCAGGCAATTTTTTCTGTTGTAAGTACTAGGTCAATTAGAGTCTGTTCTTCAATGTAGCTCCACTCCTAAGGTGTTGTGCTCCATAGGCCACAGTTGAACCTACTGTTGTCATGGCTACTAGCCAGCTGCAACCAAGCAAGATGGAATTGAGTACTACATATTTGTCAAGAAATGAAACAAAGAGGTACTGATGTAACTCACCTGAGATAAGTGATATATGTTTGAGTTTCCGCATTACCCAGATCCGGTTGAAGGAGAGCTGCAGCAACGAGGGCCAATTGCAAAACTGTATTTACCTGTACATATTGGAATACTTGTTATGAACTGGAATACTAGTTTGGCTCTCTATCTCTACGAGGTAGGGGTAAGGTCTGCGTACACACCACCCTCCCCAGACCCCATAATCCTGGATAAGTTGCTAGTCATGAACTAGAAAATGAACTCTGACCAAATTTGCAAGCATGCTTTACTAATCATTTCTCTCAGAATGACCTCTATCTTTTTTTCAATCAGTGTGACCTCTCCCTCAATCTCACTGACAGATTGAAAACGAACACTTGATAGAGTAAATAGCCAATACAATTCATCAACCTTGTTAAGACACTTTTAGCCATATTTAAGAAAGCTCCACTTTCCTCAATACACCACTAGACAATGTCTTAGATTAGGTCCAAATATTTTGCAAAATTGTTCATTCAAAATTACAAGCTATCCTCTCAGTTATTCCTTGACAATGTTGCTTAAAGAGCTTCGACTGAATGATAGGTTCAGAGGACATGTGTTATCTATACCTTGCTTATAAAAAGAGGCTCAACTTTCTGAGGACGGGCACCATCAAGGTTGAAGAACTCATACCAGCTTGACCACTGCAAACAATGTTAAACCATATGAGCAAAAACAATACTGCAGAATACTATAACAGAATCTAAAAGCAGAGAGACAAGTCACCTTCCACTCTAAAATGCTAGCTCTTTTATATACCGCACCACCAACAAGGGCCACATCACGCAGCACAACCAGGGAAACTAGTCCAGCTTCACAGCATAAAACCAAGAAAGTAAGTTTCTGAAAACGAAGTGCAATATTTCATCTTCATTTGGGAAATCCACATATAATTAGAGATCCAACTAGGTAAGCAACTCATCTAAACGCTTTTTGCACTCAATGTACTTTAGTAGATATGCGGCTGAAGGACCCCAACAAGCAGTAGCATTACATATGGATCACTGTCATATCTCTTATTTAATATTTCGTTCAATCGAGCCTCAAGAGTCAAGCCAGGGAAATTGATGCCGTATAAGCAGTGTACATGTTTCAAGAGCACGAATTGATCATCAGATAAAGGAAAATACCAAGACATGCGACAATCTAGAGAACTGTAATCCTAACTTAAATTAGTCAGTGGATTTAAAGGATCAAATTTTAGATCAGAACTAGGACTTATAGTCTATCCGAAAAAAAAGAATGAGAAATTCTCATCCTTCAACCTTAATAATGACAAAGAGAAAAGGAAAAGCTATAGGCAAGACAAAGCCTGTAATTAAGGCTCAGATTTGTATGCAACATATCAGTTTTGCCAAATACAGGTAAGGATCTTTCTTGCTCTTATAGAGGTTAACTTAGACGTTCATAGTATTAACTACAAGGCATGAAATCTGATATTTAGAATATTATATTACGATCTCAGGGTGATTTTCCACAAGCCTTTCAACAATAAGGGGCAGCCTGGTGCACTAAAGCTCCGGCTATGCGTAGTCTGGGGAAGGGCCCGACCTCAAGGGTCTATTGTACGCAGCCTTACCTTGCATTTCTGCCCGAGGCTGTTTCCAAGGCTTGAACCCATGACCTCCTGGTCACATGGCAGCAACTTTACCGGTTATTCCAAAGCTCTCATTCACCAGCCTTTCAACAATACAATCTAAAAAGTGCATCGCTCAAATGAACTTCAAGCAATGGATAGAATATTCAATAAAACAAGAAAAGGACTAACATTAACTTTCTTAATGGACAATTCCAAAGTAGGTGAATGATCCACAACGGCGATACAGAACTAATCAGAAATGTAGATTAAGCTGCTGTTGTCACATTTACATTAGGCCCGGTTAGAGACTCACATGACAGCTTAAGGATAAGTGTAAGATTTATAAAGATGAATAAAAATATAGTATTGGAATGAAATATGCCTGAATATAGTAGATAGATTCAGAGAATTCATGCAGCCAACTCTGTTTTTTATTGGAAGATAGTCGGTGATGGAGAACTAAAAAAGCATCCTTCAGTCACCTGGAAAAGAGTTTATGGAGGAAAATCCAAATAGGACATGAACTTACGATGAAGAAGACCCTTGTCTACCATTGCCAGAGCGACAAATGCAATAAGAACCTGTAGGTATAAAAGGTATAGTGCTAAGGCCAAGAAATAAGTATCTGACATCCCAAGATAAGAGATATTTATCCACAAAAGAAGCAAATAAAAAAAGAGAAACAAGAAAGAAACAGGGATGACCACAAATAAATTCAGTAAAACAATGAAGAAAAGATCAACGAACCACAAAACCAGAACTATGTTCGCTGGTTAAATCAACAAACCAGAAAGAAGAGAAGCTTAAATAGTTACCTTGTCAGCAAGAGGATCAAGATAAGAACCAACAACGGAATTTATTCTCATCCTCCTCGCCATAAACCCATCTAGCTACAAGGCATAGAGTGAAACTAAATTAGAAAGCTGAGCTTAACTCCTTTTTAAGGAGAAGAAGAATGGGGCTACACACCCAATCAGTTGCCCCAGAAACGGCTAGCCCAACCAATGCAGGAAGATACATATCCTGTATAATCATCCTGCAATATTTAAACAGCAATGGAAATTAAAGGAGTATATGTTTGATTTGTAGCTTAACTACAGCAGAATGATAACATAGTGTCAGTTTGCAGTCTAAACGCTCTGTGGCCTTCACATACAGATTTTACATAATAATTTAGCCTGCAAGCTATGCGTATGGCACAACCATATTCAGGATAACGCAGGTGGTCATGTTCATAGAATTCACAATATCTAATTAATCATAAGCAAACATAATGATTGACCAAGGAAGATAATTAGTCTCCTACTACACTTCAATCCTTAGCACAGCCAGATCCAAGAAAACCAAGATGATCATGTTCACGGCACTCACATGATCTAATTTATAATAAACAAACATAATGATTACAACAATTCCTTGGTCCCAATAAAAAATAATGCTCAGCAAAGGAAAATGACAAACTCAATTATTGCTTGTTCCTGTACTAGTTCCTGAATACTTTCAGAGATTAAATGCAAAGGCATACAGCCAAGTGCATAAAATATTTGTGGTCTCTTTGCTGATCAAAAAGAAAAGAAAATTATGGTCTTTCACTTTATCACTTCTCTTTCAAATTTCTTATTCTACAAGTTCAATTAGCGCTAAAATTAACTTGAACTAAACGCCCAAAATCATCCGAATCATGAAATATAAATGTCAAAAAATGAAATGCTTCTGCATTCTGCAATGAAGAAGTACTTTTTGCTGCAATGATGAAAGTAAATGCCCACGAGATTATAAAAGGATCATAGGCTCACTTAGTCTCTCTAGGTTTATCTTGTATGGTGCAAAATGTTAACAGAAATGTTTTCCTTGATGAAACCATTTTCTAGTATTTGGTTGTGTCAAATTACGAAAAATATATTTCCCACCAAGAATGTAAAAATAACTTCAGCCACTTATGATCAAAAATCATTTTCCTTCAAAAATATCACAACTTTAACTCTATATCCAACATTTAAAAGTTGTTGTCAACCTTTAATTATCCAAAAAATTACCAAAATACTATCATAATACATGCTGAAGTATCCTTTTATAATTAGCATATACTCCCTCCATTTGAATTTATTTGTGTTACTTTCCTTTTTAGTCCTTTTTCTGTTTTAAATAGAATGCCTCTTTTTACTTGTAGACAACTCCTAGTTCTAACTTTCCACGTGGCATGTTTAGCACCACAAGACCACAAGATTAAAAGACATTTTGATAAATGCTACTCCCTCCGTTCCAAAAAGAATGACCTACTTTCCTTTTTAGTCCGTTTCAAAAAGAACGATCCCTTTCCCTTTTTAGCAACTTTTTTGGCATGTTTAAGACCACAAGATTGAAGGGCATTTTGGTACATTTGACATATCTTTAATTTACTACCACAAGATTCAAAAGTCTTCTTTATTTTCTTAAACTCCGTGCCAAGTCAAACTAGGTCATTCTTTTTTAAATGGAGGGAGTACATATCTTTAGTTTAAGATGAAAAGATTCAGAAGTCTTCTTTACTAACTTAAACTCCATATCAAATTAAAACTAGACAGATAAATTAAAAGGGAAGTGGTCTTAAACAAGCCGTGTAGTAAGTTAAAATTAAGGAGTTTTTAAAGAAGAAAAAATACGTCCTTTAAATGGGCCAAAAAATCAAAATAAGACGAACAAAAAGGGGTGGAGTATTTCCTTTTATACGAACGAGCCAAACATTTTATTTTCGATAACCTTAGTATCCGGGCTAGCTTGCGTACGACTAAACTAATTCCATGGAATACATGCCACCTCCCACCAACAACGAGTATTCAGTAACTCGATCAATCAAAGCTAGGATTGAAAAGAAGAAGTCACCTGGTTTTTTGTCTCCACTGGATATGAACCAAGACCTCTTGGTTCTCACCCACTTCATTGATAACAAGGCCACACACTTGGAAAATGAGCATTTCAATGTAATAAATTTTCCTCCATACAAAATGTAGGTTGCATAAACTATTGCAACCAATTCTCAGCTAAACAAAACAAAAGGGAAGTGAGCCACAAAACTATCCACGCAAAGACAAAACACTAGGTGATTTCTTCCCATCTGTTCTAGCAATGGTGGGAAATAACCGAGGTGCACTAAAGTGGCTCAGACAGCACAATTATATACTCACCCCACCCCATTTTATGTGGCACTGTTTCCTTCTTATTCCGTCCCCAAAAAAATGTCACCTTACTATAATCAAAAACACTTTTAACTTTAAAATTTCCATTTTACCCTTAATGAATATGATTTACAACCACACAAAAACTTCACAATTGTTTTAGACCATTGTTCTCTTAAACTTCGTTCCAAGTCAAGCGATACCATCTACAGTGGAATGGAGGGAGTAAAAACAATATAGTTGCATAAGGTATCCAATTCACAGCTAAACAAAAATAAAAAGAGAGTGAAAACTTACCATGCTAGAAATGGACCAGAGATCATTCTACTCAACGAAATCAAATTGGGCAAGTTAAGGAAACTATCCCTAACTTCAACAGCCAGCTGAGACGAAGACTCTTTCCATTGCTTATCATTCTTCTCCTTTTCCAATCTACGCGGCGTCGATTCGAAGCATAATTTGTACGTAGTCGGAAATTGCAATCTAAGAGCACTAACTCCAGGAAAAACAAGAACAAAATCCGATTGAAGATGTAAAGAAGTTGCCGACTGAGAAAGTTTACAAGGCGGTGAAGATAGAAAAAGTGGACAGAAATTAACGGCGGCGGTTAACGGAGAAAGGAAACTGGGACGGAAGAGGAAGTGGCGGCGGCTCCGGTAAGAGACGAAAGGATCAACATTAAGTAACGGCGTTAATGGAATCGTTGATGATGAGAAGGTTCTAGAAGAAGTGAGAGAGTTGGAATGGAACTTTCGATTTCGAGATATTAGGGCTTGAATTGATTTGAAAATCGTCATTGATGTGTAGCATTTTTTCCATGCATACATGGAAGGTTTACTAGTGAGGGTTTAGCGAAGAGTAGTACGACGAAGTGAAGGAACTTGACACGTGTTAAACCAAATAAGTAGCCATTTGGTCCTAGTATTTTTATTTTAAAAAAAAAAAATTATTTTAGTGAAAATAATACTGTTTAATCATGAAAATTTTAAATATAATTTAAAATTGTATTTTAAAAAGTAAAAATAAAAAAAAAATTATTATGAAATATAAAGCAAGAATAAGAAAATATAAAGTAAAAACAAGAATAAATGATAAAAAGAAGAGAGGAGACTTCTTTATTTCTTTTGACGATGAGAGATCATAAAATACAATAAACAAAACTCATCTATTTATAGGAAAAATACTCCTAGTTTCTCTCTAAGATAGATACTTCATATGCTAATAGATATTAAATAGATCTTGATAGATCTTATTTATATTCTTGATAGACATTCACTATAATGTAATACATTCATAACACTTATCTATATTTTTGACAGACATTCACTATAATGTAAATACATTCATAACACTCCCCCTTGAATGTCTAATTGATAGATAATGTGACTCGTTAAAACCTTACTAGAAAAAATACAGTGGGGGGTGGGGGGAATCTAGAGAAGGAAAAAGAGTACACATCTCTAACAATATGCATTTCGGCTACCTCATTAAAAACCTTACAAGGAAAATTCAGTGGGACAAAACCTCGTAAGGGAAAAAGAGTACAACGTGTATTAACTCCCCCTAATGAAAACATCCTTGAACCTTTGCATCCCGATTTTGTGTACCATCTTCTTGAAAATTACAATTGGAGGAGACTTGGTGAATAAATCAGTCACATTGTCACTTGAACGAATCTGTTGCACATTAATATCATCATTCTTTTATAGCTCATGTATGTAGAAAAGCTTTGATGAAGTGTGCTTCGTTTTATTTTCTTTTGTGTATCCTCCCTTAAGCTTTGATGAAGTGGATACATTATCACGTTTCAAATCACATTTTTCTCGAATGAGATATATTGTGGACCTCAACCACACATACTCTCGGCTTGCTTCATGAATAGCAATAATCTCAGCATGATTCTATGAAGTGATTAGATAGACTACTTTGTATATCTCCAAGGTATGACAGTATCTCCACATGCGAACACATTGCATGCTTGAGACCGAGATTTATGCGAGTTAAATAAATACCCAAACATTAGCATAATCAATAATATTGGGACTGCAAGCATTAGAATAAAATAAACTCATATATTTTATCCCATTTTAATGTCTCCTAGTAGGAGCAGAAATATGTCTTGCTTAACAAATTGACTGAAAAGGCTATATCAGGCCTTGTAGTATTTGCAAGATACATTATTGTTGTGCACCAATTGCATTAAGATATGGTACTTCAGATTTCTCATTTCAGCAAATAATCTTATTGCTTTGGAAAACTCTCCAAGAGTTTCAACAATATTCAGACCATCAATTTATCCTTTATAAGAGTAATAAACAAGTTCTCAGAAAATTTATAGGCTTCAGACATTTTGAATCCTTTTAAAATTTTCATATAGATTTTTGTCAAGTGACAATATCAATAACTGTGACATCTTCAAGTGTTTGCACTTCAAATCAAATAAGTGTTATGCTTATTAAAATGCATCCTTTTATGTCACTTGATAAATGTTTCTACGTCAGCATGATTAAATAAACGTAGAATTCAGATCCTCGTAACCTTTTACAATATTGTGCCAATATTGTATCAAAGATATCATCGATGATATATTATTTTATATCGGTTCACAATGTGACATAACATTTTGAGATCTCATCACTTCATTATTTTTAGGTACCTGAACCTCTCATAAGGTTTCATGAAGTGTTATGCCATAGGCTCTTCAAGTGCACGTTGCCTTCTTATTATGATTGTGTGCTCCTTATTCTTTTCAAGGATTATTTTATTTGGAATCGATTGACCTACCACGTTTCACGCATGCATAGACTTTGTCCTTCATAGACACAAAATAAAAGCACTTATAGCTTAAATATGAGATGCATTCGGCATTTGATTTGAATTATCTTTTGAATGAGGATCAAGTGATAATTTCTAATATACTTCATAACTGCTTATAATCTCCCCTTATGTTAGGAAAACTAACATATGTTCTCCATCTTCTTTGAGAAATCCATCTTTGTGCATTATGGTATATTTATTAATCGTATACCACACATCAAAACTATTAGATGGAATAGTTGGCTCCTGACCTTGAACCAATTGAGAGGGAAGAAATAATCATAATTTATTGGTCTCATGCATACAAGTGCTATTATATGCAACATATCATATTTCAGACCAACACATGAAACTTTGTTCTCATTAGTAATGATTTAGCTATTAATCGAAGGCAGTCAATGCTAAACCACCATCATCAAGATAAATTGTCTTGATTACACAGTCTGAAAGTTATTGTCTTAACTCAATTTTATTGAGCAAGCAACTTTATGAATGTCAAACGCAGGTTGACAGTGAATGTACATGTGATCATCTTATTGATGCATCTTTTCAACATATCACATGATAAGTGAACGGGCCCTTATTTATCTTTTATACTTTTCAGATTTTAAGGGATTCAATCCCAAAATTAGTTGATTCAACCAACTTATCATGAGAACAAACACCATTAAAAGTTCATCAAGAACTTTTTAATTCTTCAATATATGTTTAATACACACTATGAACATCTTTGGGATGTCGCAATCGTTTATGTCAATCTATGAACTTTTATACTAGTAAACTCAAAGTTTACCATAACATGTATTTTTTTCTTTAGTAAATTTTAGATTTACTATTACATGAATAAATTTAAGATTTACTACTTTAGAAATAGATTTCAAAATAACTCTTCTCAGTTATTATGCCTCATTCGGAGGTGAGTTATGATACCATCACAATCAAGTGCATGTTTGTATTGAAATAATTGAAATCCCCATTCCCCAGGAATGGAATATAATCGTGCATTAAGTCTATCAAATTATGATAGTTTATAACCTCTTTCAAAATATTGCTAATTCATGAGCAAATCGAGGTGTGCATATAATATAAAGAATTTTTCTCAAACATACCATATAATCATAATAAGCGTGTGAAAATATTATCACTTCTGATGATTATTATCATATTGTACCTCCACGCTTATATTCGTGCATTCAATCACTTGTCTTCTTTCAGACATATTATGCACTGCTACCACATTTACTTCAGAGAATGAAGCATATTCAATGAGACATGTGTCATGACTTTTTACCAAATACACATTATTTTGCCTTAGCCATCATAATATCATCAATATGGTGCATTGAGATTCAAACTCAACATCTTACCCATATAAAGGCGTCTTAGGCATAAATTAATGGGACATGAACCCAATAACTTATCATTATAGCACATCAAGGTATCAGGACTTAAACCCGATATATTGCCCTCTTGGTGCAATAGAACTTGAATTCACCATCTTACCCTTAATATTAAAAGATGGTCAAATTCGTACCAAAAGAAGTGAGGCTCAACTAGAGTGAAAATAATATAATACCTTAAAGAAACGGACGATAGACAAAGTGGTGAATAAATTTATATAATTATAATGTCATTAAAAAATACCAAAGTGTGTATTTATCTAATTCTTCCATTAAAAGTTATTTTCCTTTCAGTTGCTAGGCCTCAGTGCATGTAATCAGTAGGATGGTATTGTTCTTGGAAAATGATAATTACATGAGTAATAATATTAGCCTCATGAAGATGAAGTTATTATATAATAATCTGAATATGAGTAATTACCTTAAACAATCTATTTCTGCCAAACAAATTATCATGTTTGCGGACGAAGCACGATTGTTTAGCATCGTGGTAATTAGAGACTCATGTTGATAACATATTATGAAATATAAAGCAAGAATACGAAAATATAAAGCAAGAACAAGAATAAATGATAGAAAGAAGAGGGGAGACTTCTTTATTTCTCTTGAGGATGAGAGATCATAAGATTGATGATACAATGAACAAAACCCCCTCTATTTATAGGGAAAAATACTCCAGTTTCTCTCTAAGATAGATACTTCATATCCTAATAGATATCAAATAGATCTTGATAGATCTTATCTATATTCTTGATAGACATTCACTAAAATGTAAATACATTCATAACAATTTTTACTTTTTTCACTCCTATTTTCTTACAAAATTTCAAAAATAACCTTAATTTATATTCATGGTCAAATACAACAATTCCAGCTTCAATTTCAACTCTATTTTCAACTCCAAAAAATTATGTTTTCATGGTCAAACGAGACCTAAGATTGTTGGATTCACCAACAAGTAGGAATGGCAATGGAGCGATGCAAGTGCGTGGTGGTGCACATTTTAGGTTATGCGAGGCGGTGCAGATTTTAGGCTATGTGGATGTGGGGCGGGTTGAAGTAAGTTTTTTTTAAAAAAAATAATACGGGGTGAGGCAGATTGCGGGCATATGCGGGCAGGTTTAAATTTAAAAAAAATGCTAAAATTTAGTTTATTCTCGTGAATCTACCTAAAATTTTATATATTCTTTACTTAAATTTTATCGTACTTAAAATGACATATATAACTCTACAAATAAATAATTTCATAATTTTTTTTTAAAATCGATAAAATAATTTTATAACTCAAAATATCAAACAAAAGTTTAAAGGCTTTTTCTTACTAAATCACTTTGACATTTATAGCTTATTTATTTTATATATAGCAAAGACTTAAATAATCAAATAAACTAATTGATCTCTAATTTTAATTTCTTGATTCATCTTATAAATAAAATCTAATATTTGATCATTACTTGTACACCTGATACTTCTCTGATTTCTTAGTGAAAAGTGATATAATAGAAATTCATAGTCACTACTTCATAATTATAGATTCGAAAATATCGTGGTTTTTAATGGAGTTATAATTTATTTAAAAAAAAGCGTAGGGTGATGCGGTGTGGGTATAAACGAAAATGAATGTGGGGTGATTTATGCGGATTAAAGGTGATGCGGGGCGAGGTAGAGAAAATTTTAAATTCACGAATTTAGAAAATACCTGCACCGCACCGCCTCATTACCATTCCTACCAACAAGTTATACAAAAAGGGTCGTTTGGTATTTGGAAAGGTGGATTCAGAATTTAGACGTTCTGGTGCTACATTATTTTGAATAATAATGTATTTGATATTGTATAAATAACATAAATCTCTTTTTTTTGGAGTTAATTACTTCCTATCTCAATTCTTTTTAATATTACTAAAAATATTTAGTCTACAGAAATAATCACATTCTTTCAAATACATTACTTAATTTTAGACCTATACATCACAATTATGAGTTTTAGAAAGAGAAAAGAAAATATGGGATGACATGTAATTAGATAAAAAAATAGAGATTTTAAGTAGATATGATAAGTTTAGTAATTTTATTATGTAACTTTTCCTTTGATATTTTATGACATTAGAGTTAATATTTACAGATAAGTATGATTAACATTTATCAATATTATTGACATTATATAAGGCGTTGCCTAGTTGATTTTGCTAAGATATTTGTTAGAAGAGGCCAAGGGTCCTATCCTTTGGGGCCACAATATTTTTAAGAAAAAATAGAAAACTGTATTAACATAATTCTAAAATATGATATCAGTGCAAACCGAACTTGCATTGTTGGGGGGTAAAATCTGAGGTTTAACCACTGGCACCAATAGTTCGTTTGTCATTGTGGGTGTTAACACCAATAACTCATTTGTTACAGTAGGCGTCGGGATTAAATTTTATACATTTACTTACATATATATACAGATATATACATAAATATATAGAGAGTTCATACATTACTTATGTATATATATATTCAATCGAGACTTTCGGGTGTAGTGCCGCTCCAATCCTTCTACATAGATCTGCCCTTGAGTATTCAAACTAATAAATTATCTTGAAATTATAGTTACGATATTATAATTTTAGACTAATTCATCTCAAAGAACAGATTTCCTGCTACATTACAATATCTTGCTCCTTATATAGGAGCATTGTTGCTCCTCCTCCCCACCCCTATTCAAACTATGATTTATATTTTTCATAGAGAAATCTCTAATCAAGGATAGATCATCCAATGGCCACCTTTCTCTTCTTTAAAGTAGAGTCATTTCATACCTTTTTAGCTGTCTATTTCAATCATATCAATTAGAGTGAGTGGTTGTAATACTCACGGAGCTATATATAATTCAATGTTTAGTGATATTTTGCTACTAGACTTTTCAAAAATATATTTTATTGTTAGAAAATAAGGGAAGGAAAAATAAATTAGTTGCTCAATAAAGTTATAAAAGATGAATAAAATAATTTCATATTGAATGGGATAAAGTAAGATATTCCATAACTAAGCTTGAGATAAGATCTATATTCCATTTGGTAGATGATATAAATTTGTTTCATGATAAATTTATATTGTCTATCTAATAAGGCGTATATCTTTTCTCAGATTTAATCATAATATATTTCACCTTATTCCACGTACAAAACAACCCAAGAAGTACTCCAAAATTCAAAAGTCAAACATTCATTCTTTGATGTAATATCTTTTTAGGAGAATTGCATATAAGTACAACGACAAGAGTGAGTTATTCATATGATAAATATCTATCACTTATAATCTTAATTGTGAGTTTGAATCATCAGGAGAGCAAAAAGAACGAGATCTACTAGAAAGGCATTAAAAAAGGCATACAAATATAGCACACACAAATATTTGTATACATATACATGACAAGAGGGAGTTGTTTATATGATAAATATACGTCACTTACAATTTTAATTGTGAGTTTGAATCATCAAGAGATAAAAAAAAAATTAGATCTACTAGAAAGGGATTAAAAAAACATACAAATATAACACACACCAAAGAACTGAATAAAATCAGGCAAAATGATCAGTCACTCATAGTTCATATCCAAAATGACCTACTTAATACATTACTATTAGAATGAATCCTTCGCGGTATTGAAGCAACAATTTCATTTGCCTTCATAATTTCATCACAAAATTTAGTTAGAGCTTCAAAAACTCAAACTATATTTTCCCCAAAATCAAAATCCCTAACTCTTTTAATTTACGTTTTATATGTTATATGATATCATTATTTTATTTTTTTAAAATGTAAAACTTTATTCATAAGTTTATATTTTGTAAAAAAAAATGATTCTTGCTCTGCGTGAAGAGATTGATTTTACCATGCGGAAGAATTATATTAAAGAATGACTAGTAACTACTATTTTTTACTAGTGTCTTTATAAGAAAAACAACATATCTGGTGCAATATGCATACTATTAATTTCTAATAGTGCTTGATTATAAGACTTTAGAGAAAGAGATTGAGGTCAATAAGGTAAAGATTGAGGTAATTGATGAATTGCCTCAATCAATTTCTGTTAAAGTTATTCAAAGCTTTTTGGGGCATGCTGGGTGTTATCGTAGATTCATCAAGGACTTCTCTAAGATTGCATATCTTTTGTGAAAATTATTGGAGAAGGATGTGAAGTTCATTTTTTATAAGAAGCACCTTTTAAAGCATTTGAGTGCCTAAAAGAGAAGTTAATTTCATCCCTCTATTATTATGTGATGTGCTATAGAAATATAGCACTTTCAACGCATAAAATGATGAAAATATGCAAGTTTCTTAGGTTATTTTGTTAGATATGATGTATTTTGAGTATGTTTTGCAGGAAATCAGATTTTAAATGATAAACTAAAGAAAAAGATGAAAATTGAAGTTTTTGGCTACTTACTGAGGCTGTTTTGGGCATATTGACACTTATCGGGCATAGGTGACCTAAGTATGTATCAGAAATTGAAATCTAGAGGCTTAGAAGCAGGAAAAAAGGAAGACTGCACTATCTTATGTTTACATACGGTCCGTAAGTGGTACATATAGTTCGTATATGACCCAGGATAATGTAGAGATCAAATGTCCAAAGAGCTGCAGGATTTGTACTTGAGTTCTGGAACTTACCCATGTCCACATACGATCCGTATATGGTACATACAGTCTATATGTGGCCTAAGTAAGTGGCCACCGACCTCATTTTTCCTTTTTCATTCGAGATTTAATTTTTAGGGTTTTCTTGTGTACTATATATACCCTTTTGATGTTTTATAGTTAGGATACGTACTCATATACTCACAAATATATATTTTGATTCTAAGATCCGAATTTGGTCATTGAATTACTTTGTATTGATTTTGGTTGTTAATTCAGTTGAAACTTTGGGTTTTAACTTGTTGATTATTGTGATATTGTTTAATGCATTCAATCATGAATATTGTTGATCTTTCACAAGCATGAGTAGCTAAAACCCTTAGCGAGGGTTGTGGGAACCCTGGTAGATTGATAAAGTGGGGGAAGTGGTGAGTTGTTCTGAACCTGATAACCATGCATGTATTGTATTATCTTCGGTTTGATAGATGTTATAGCGGTTTCAAACATTAGGATCCCACCTAGATTATCACTACTTACTCCAAAAGAGGAGTAGTGACTACGAAAAGATAATTACAATAATAATTTAAATATTAATTATCGATCTAGGCGAACAAGTATTATCTACGTGAGACTTTTACCTATCATCTAATAACTAAAGACTCAAAAGGTAATAGTTAATTGAGGTCTAGGATAAGGGTTAGTAATGCAATATTTTGAGACTCAAAATAAGGTTGAAATCCATCAATGAGTCCACAAGACAGTTGATGCTACATAACTTATTAGATTCTACATGCAAGGTATCGAGTTCGTTCAATAATACACGATAAGCCTACTGAGTTGAGAATCCAGGGGGAACACAATTCTAGTATTCGTCTACGACTGATTATAACCAGAGTTGATATTTGTTACTTGTTCGAGATTGTCACTGCAAATCCCCCATTTACTTTTCCAGTTTTGCTCATTGATTACAGCAGTAAGAGCCACAATTCCACATATTCCCTTAGGTTCGATCCCAACCTGAGTTAGGTTACTATATTTTGACAATGACCGTAATAGTATTTTTGGGGAGGTATAGTTTGGGCATGATCAAAGTTTTAACGCTGTTGCCGGGGAATATGATGTTGAGTTGTGAATCGAAGTTTGTGGGTCTTTGTTTTTGTTTCTAGTTAGGTATACACCATTGTATGCCTGGCATTAGGAGTCAAGGCAATCCCTTACTCCCCCTAAATCCGAATCCAGAAAGAATCATACAGCGGACTTGTAGGATAACAAAGCCAAAAAGAGATGACATTCCTGAAGGGGTTCATACTAGTACATACCAGGTGCCTTTCCCTCCCCAGCACAAAGTTTAAGACATTATTGACTAACAAATTGAGGAATTGTTAGCACTGCTGCTAACCAGAAAAGGAAAGAAGATGCTCAGCGTATAGCTCGGGAGGTAGAGCTAGCTGTGAAGATACAGGAAGCAGTCTGTCGAGTAGCACTCGATGGTAATCAGAAGAAAGTTAGAGGTGGCCGAGCTCAATTGATCCCAGTGTACCAATATTTGCAACCTTATTTTGATGAGGGGCACTTGGGTTATGTTGAGCCAACAGAAATAGGAGCGATCATCCCTCTTGTTTTATCCCAAGTGTTAAGCTTGATATAACTAATGCCATGATCTAGCTCTTAAACTTGAAAGGTGTATTTTCGAAATTACCTTTTGATAATGGAAATATGCACCTTACAAATTTCATTGGGATATTAAGTTTTAATGCCAATCTAGAAGTGAATCAAGAGGCACTTAGATTGAGGTTGTTCCTTTTTTCGTTGATAGGAGAAACATCTTTATGGTTAGGGGAACTTTCAAGAGGATCTATCACTACATAGAATGAGTTGCACAAAAAATTCTTGAACGGATTCTTTCCTTCAGCCAGGTTGTTGCAACTCAAGGATAAGATATACAATTTTAGACAACTACAGTCTGACTCTATGTACGAGGCTTGGTTCAGGTTCAAAAAAAAATTGAGTATGGTGCCCAACCATCATATTTTAGGGACGAGCCTATTGGAGATATTCTATAGAGCGCTGACCATTAGTTCCAGAGCCATGACAGACACTATCTCTGGAGGAGCTTTTATGAGACTATGCTGGGAGGTAGCTTATGATATTCTAGACCAAATTTCTTTCACTAACTGAAGGTGGCAAACTCGGGAGGCTGAGAAGGTTCTATAGCACAAGAGATTGCGCTATTGAGAATTGATATTGGGTTGCTTGCAAAGTAGTTCGCAACTGTGAATTTTGAGAAAGTAAATACAGTAGGAGCATAGGGTGAAACCTCTAGAGCTTTCGAGTTTGAATTAGAAGAGGAGGCTAAGTATCTGGATCATCAGTTGGCAATTTTTTGGGCTGAAGGGTAAGGAAATCTGTCACGACCTGAGGCTACCCCTAGTCATAACACGGTGTTTAAGGCCACAAGTCACCCCAAGCTAACCTATGATCTAGTACCTGTTGTGAGCACTGAATAAAGTAATAATGAAACATCATGTGCGAAAGTTAAATTGATAAAATATTGTTAAGATATACTACTGAAAAAATACTCAACATGCCTGGACTGCTGGTAAAAAGAGAAACTGAAAAACTAGTCTGACTATCTGAGAGCCTCTAAAATATGAGGAGTTGATGGGATAAACCCCTAAACTAACTCCGACTATCTGAGATAAACAAAATACTAAAAATAACTGAAAATATCTTGTCATCAATAGATGAGGACTCACCACAACTACTACTGAGGGACACTGAGTTGACTAAAGGTGATCGAGGAACTAAGCATCCGAAACTATGTTATAAGACAACATAGCACAAATAAAGTAAGCGATCAGTACTTTGAATGTACTGATACGTGAGATAAGGACAACTAAGATACATATAAATACAGAGCATGAATGCATGAATATATGATATGAATTCAAGACCAAGTAAAATATGTGTTGCAATAATTTGTAAAACTAAATAGTCTAACTAAATGGCCGATGAACTGAATAGTTGGTCATGCAATCCTAATATGATATGGTCTAACCACTGAACTAATACTGTGGGAGCTAACTACAACCGACATACCCTAATTTGGGCTATCGGGGTCCAACCTGTAACCCTAGTTGGAAGGGTGTTGGTACCTTGCCAGGGGTACCAACACATGGCTGACGATGTAGATACACAAGGCTGATATCCTAAAGAATGAAGGAGTCATTCCTCTACTAACGAGGGACCCCTCATAATCTATGGTGGCTCCATAGGTCTGGAACTTAGGGACTGCTACTAACGACTCATGCCTAACTGACGGAGGTGCTACTATCTCTGCATTCACTCGGTGGTAAGTGTTACTCCCAACTGAATGATAATGCTATTATTATTCATTTAACATGATGTTGTACTAATAAGTTCTCAGCATGAACATGATAATCTGAATATGATAATAAAATCATGATCTGACTAACTTGTTTCTTAAAAATGGAAACATATATGAACATATAGGTATCGGGTGTTCATAACCCTCCAGCATTGAATAATACTTTAAATACAATGACATTATTTAAAACACTACAAGGGAATTCATGACAGAGACCCAAAAAATAGACTATATTCCTAACTGATGGAATCTGTGATTATGAGTATGGGAATATGTTAAACTTATGAGGACAACATGCTCACATGGTTTAATTGATAAATTAGTAAAGTTAACATGGTGCCAACTGAACATAATATGGATTATTGAAATTTAAAGCATATAATAACGAAATTCTCATAGGGAAATATATTGGCATAGATTGAATTCAAAACTACTAAGAAAATATTGAATAAATTCATACTTAACATTAGAATTTCATAAAAATAGAAAAAAGGTTTATACATGAAATACAAAGGATTATTGGGACTCAATGGGTGGAAGTAACCTATTGATTAATACCTCACATACCTGAGTTGCTTGAATTCTTAAAAAAGACTTGGAATTGGGACAGTGAATTGTTGAATTCTTGAAAGAAACTTGAAATTTTGTGTTCTTGGTAATAGGGTATGATTTAATGTTGTTAACTGATGAGGAATGGGAAAAATAATGCCCCTCTTAGGTTTTAAATCATCAATTGGGTGTTTAGAGAAAGGGGAAAAGGACCAAAATGCCCCCTTCACTTTTAATGAAAGCTGCCAAAAATACACAACCTTCGTGCCACAGAGGCTATTGCGGAAGCCAACCTCTATGACATATTGCATATCGCAGAGGCCAATCTCTGTGACACGCTGTATATTGCGGAGATTATCATCCATGACACTAAAATCGTGGAGGCTTACTGCCTTCGGGATCCAAAATCACCCCGAACCTCTTTGAAAAATTTTGAAACTCTCTTAGATGACCCTTTTAGCATCCCTAACATATTTAAACTCATAAATCAACATTTTGAACTTGGGAAGGCCAAAAATAAAATGTTCAAAATCTTGGGGTTTTAAAATGGCTAAGTCTCTTGTACCTAGTGTGCAATAAATTCCTTTGGGACTTCTACATGTGATGCATAGTTAAAAACTTGTCTAGGATCTTGCAGGGTGTTATAATATCTCCCCCTTGGGATCATCTGTCCCCCAACGAAACTATTTAAGCTGAGATACTAAGAAGGCTAAGATCATGTAATGAATACTTATAAGCTGAATCATATTTAAGTAACTGAATTTGAAATATTACTCATAGACTAAACTGAATTTATGAGTGCATGCAATGACATGAGGATGGTTGGATAGCTGAGATAGAAAACAAGAGAATCAACTTAAGAGAAACCATTACCTCAAGATGAAGCTGAATTCGTATAGAAAAGATGGGGATACTTGCTCGCATATGTGCTTATGTTTCTCAAGTAGCTCTCTTAATGGACTGATTTCTCTATAAGACCTTAACCAAATAGATTTTTGTATTCCTTAACCTACGAGTCTGACGATCAAGGATCTCAACTAGACTTATTCATAGGAAAGACCATCTTTTATGCTCACACTCTCTAATAGAACAATAGAAGCTAAGACACCAATACATTTCTTTAGCAAAGAGACATGAAACACCAGATGCACTGATGTTAATTCTGTAGGCAACTCCAATTCGTAAGCTACATTTCCAAAATGGCTCAAAATCTTATATAGTCCAAAATATCATAGAGTGAGCTTTCCTTTCTTACTGAATCTCTTCACCCTTTCAGAGGAAAAATCTTTAAATAAACTAAGTCACCCATGCCAAACTCAAGATCTCTCCTTCTCACATCTACATAGGATCACCTACTTCAAACCAACCAATAGGATATCTACATCTCCTTTCATAGAGATCCTCAAATGGAGCCATCTGAATACTAGAGTGACGGCTATTGTTATAGAAAAAATTAATCAAAGGTACGTGGTCATCACAACTACCCTTGAAGTTGCTAACACAAGCCCTCAATATATCTTCTAAGGTCTGGATGGTCCTCTCTGCCTGACCATCTGTCTAAGGATGAAAAGTTGTACTGAGATGAATTTAGATATCTCTATCTAAAATGATTGTCAATGTAACCCCGTGCAAATTTACCAACTCCCTAAGATAGAGTCTAGCATAATCCCAGGCTGAATACGAAGTATGAACTAACAAGAAATGGGCTCACTTGGTCATTCGATCTATAATGACCCAAATTGAATTATGCTGACGTTGTGTACAAGGTAAACCTATCAAAAAATCCATGTTCACCACCTCATACTTCCAAGTAGGGATGCTGAAATCCAAAAGCGTACCATTAGGCCTTTGATGCTCAACCTTAACCTGTTGAAAATTTGAACACTTAGCTAAAAATTCTGCAATATCTTTCTTCATACCACTCCACTAATGGATTTCTTGGAAATCACGGTACATCTTAGTGGCTCCTGGGTGAATGAAGTATCATGCACCATATGCTTCTGCTAATATTTTCTGTGTCAAACCATTAACACACAGAATACATAACCCTCCATGATAATGAAGCACACCATCTCCCTCTTGGGAGAAAACCTCAACCTTCTGATCCTTAATTTCCTCTTTTAACTTGACCAAAATAAGATCCCTATCTTGTTTTTCTTTCACTTTAGCTACCAATAAAGATTTCAAACCATTCTGAACCAATATACTACCTTTGGTTGAATCAACCAACCAAACACCTTACTTAGCAAGCTGATGAAACTCATGGACTAACTCATTATTATCATCCCCAACATGCATAACACTTACCATAGACAATCTACTAAGGTCATCAGCTACTACATTAGCCTTACTCGGGTGATACATCACACTTATATCATAGTCCTTCAATAATTCCAGCCACCTTCTCAAACAAAGATTTAGATCCTTCTGAGTAAACACATATTGTAAACTCTTATGATCTATGAACACATCAACATGAACCCCATACAGATAATGCCTTCAAATCTGTAAGCCAAAGACAACTATTGCTAACTCAAGGTCATGGGTTGGGTAATTCTTCTCATGGGGTTTAAGTTGTCTTGAGGAATAGTCTATGACCTTACCTTGCTATATTAACACACAACCAAGACCAACTCTAGAAGCATCACAATAAACTATAAACCTATCTGGGCCATTTGGTCAAGTCAAGATTGGAGCCGAAGAGAGTCGAGTCTTCAACTCCTGAAAACTCTTCTCGCAGGAATCTGACCACTAAAATTTAAATTTCTTTTGGGTTAGTGGAGACATGGGAAAATGAATAGAAGAAAATCCTTCAACAAATCATCTATAGTAACCAGCTAAACCAAGAAACTTCTGATATCTGATGGAGAGATGGGTCCAGGCCAGTTTCTCACTACTTTAGTCTTTTGAGGATCAACTCAAATGTCATCACCAGAAATGATATAACCAAGGAAAGTTACTGATATCAACCAGAATTCGCACTTGCTTAACTTAGTGGATAACTAGTGACCCTTAAGAGTTTGCAATACAATCCTCAAATGGTTTGTTTGATTACCTTCACTAGGTGAATAGACTAGGATATCATTTATGAAGACTATAACGAACATATCCAGGTATTGCTTGAACACCTTGTTCATCGAATTCATAAAATTTGAACGAGCATTCGTTAGTCCAAAGGATATAACTAGGAATTTGAAGTGACCATACCGAGTTTTGAAGGTTGTCTTTAAAATATCACATTCTCTGACTCTTAGTTAATGATAATCGAACCTGAGATCTATCTGAGAGAAATATCTTGCACCCTGAAGTTGGTTGAACAAGTCATCAATTTTAGGGAGAGGATAATTATTCTTGATTATGACTTTGTTCAACTCAAGGTAGTTGATGCCCATTCGGAAGAATCCATTTTTATTGAGCACGAACAGAACTGGAGCACCCCATAAAGAAATATTAAGCTTGATAAAATCCTTATCTAAGAGATCTTCTAACTGTTCCTTTAATTCCTTAAGTTTTGCTAAAGCCATAAGGTATAATTGAGATAGGCTGGGTATCTGGGAGAATATCTATTCTAAAGTAAATTTCCCTTTTGAGAGGAACTTCGAGAAGATCTTTAGAGAACACTTCTAGAAACTCATTCACTACTGGAACTAATTCAAGACTCAGAGTTTTAAAATTTTGTATGAGATGGTAAATATATCCCTTAGAAATCATCTTCTTTGCCTTAAGATAGGAGACAAACTAACCCTTAGGCATTGAAGTACTACCCCTCCATTCAATAACGGGCTCATTAGGGAACTGGAGCTAGACAATTTTATTTCTATAATCAATTAAGGCATAGCTATAGTGGAGCTAATCCATGCCAAGAATGACATCAAAATCAATTATTTCTAACTCCATAAGATCAACTAAAGTCACTTTTTGAGACACTGTGATTGGGTAATTTCTATATACTCGTCTGGCTAATATAGAATTACCTACTGGGGTAGACACTGAGAAAGGCTCTAATAATATGTTAGGACTAACATTGGAGTCTACAGTTATATAAGGATTTATAAAGGAAAGTGAATCTCCATGGTCTAACAATGCATAAACATAAAGATGAAAGACTTGTAACGTACCCGTAACCACATAAGGGGAACTTTACTGATCATATCAAGTCTAGAGAGCATAAAATCGATTATAATGGTATCCATTGGTGTCACTAGAGGTGGCAACCTGCTGAGTAGGGCAACCTGTGGGTGTTGTTGAAGAATTAGTCTGGCCCTATTGACAATTATTTATACCCTTCCACATACCCAACGGTCAATCCCTTATCTTGTGGCCTGACTTAACATATTTAAAGCGCGTATCAGTACCTACTCTGTACTTGCCCTAATAATTCATACCTCACTTCCTGTAAAGCGGATTGGTGTGATCACTGTTTATGCTAACCTAGGACTTAGAGACTAGCGCTCTATCCCGACTATCCTGCAAGAACTTAGGCACTAGCAGAAGATGAGGCTGAAGCTAAAATATTTTGGCTGAATTGAGAATAGTTTCCACCGTCAAACTTCTACTGAGAAAATTTAAAGCTATATGTTCTGGCCCTCTTATTCTCCCTTTTCTTATCCTTACTCTTGTCCTCCTCAATATGTTGTGCATGGACCATCAACCTAGAGAGATCCATTTCCTTTATCAACATAGCTGTCCTGCACTCCGTAACCACTTTCTTAGGAACTCCCGACATTAACTTACTTATCCTGAACCTAGAATTGGCCACCATAGTTGAAGCATACCTCTCCAAAGTAAATTTGAGTGAGTACTCTTTCACACTCATGCTATCCTGCTTCAAATTGATGAACTCCTGAACCTTAGCCTCCCTCAACTCTAGTGGGAAGAACCTACCTAAGAAAGTTATGGAAAACTCCTCCCACTCTATAGGTCCTACCTCAACATATCTGTCTTCCTTCTATTGGTTAAACTAAGTGTGAGCTACTTTTTGAAACTGATAAGTAGCTAATTCAGCACTCTCACTAGAAGTAACACCCATAATGTCGGTCACCTTCTGCACACAATCTAAAAACTCCTGTGGATCCTCCTTAGACTTGGATCCAGAAAACACTGGAGGATTTATCTGAGTAAAGTCATGGATCCTAGCTGTAGATGTATTCATTACTAGATTGGTTGGGCCAATAGCCTGCTGGTTATTCTGAGTAGCTACAGAATGGGCTAAAGCTGTGAAAGTGGCCCTGATTTGGTGTGGAAAACATGTTCATTCAAAGGATCTTCCTAAACAGGTGGTGGTGCGAGCTGATTCTCATATTTTTTTTCGTTGTTTCTTTAGGAAGGAATTTTCTGTATACGAATAAAGGATGAGTTAGAAATATGAAATTCAATAGAGCTCACGCTTTTTCACATGACGTGAATATTAAAAGATGGGAAACTTTTCTAAAATATTTCATAGCCTCTTGCCCATAAGAGTGGTGCACTTCACACCTATGTACAAGGCTCTACTCAACGCGGCTTTCAGACACCCTAGGATGCTTTAAAACCTTAGGCTCTGATACCAAGTTTTGTTATGACCTGAGACTATCCCCTAGTTATAACTCGATGCTTAAGGCCACAAGTGACCCCAAGATAACCTATGATCTAGTACCTACTATGAGCACTGAATAAAGTAATAATGAAATATCATTTGTGGAAGTTAAACTGATAAAATACTATTAAGATGTACTACCGAAAAAATATTCAACATATTTGGAATACTGGTAAAAAGAGACATTGAAAAACTAGTTTGACTATCTGAAAGCATCTAAAACAAGAGAAATCATCTAAAATAAGAGTTGATGGGACAAACCCCTATTTAACTCTGACTGTCTGAGATAAAGAAAATACTAAAAATAATGGAAAATATCTTTTCCTCGATGGATGAGGACTTACCACAACTGCTGTTGAGGGGCACTGAGTTGGCTAAGGACGATTGAAGAACTGAGTGCTCAAACCTATTCTATAAGACAGCATAGCGCAAAGAGAGTGCGATCAGCATTTTAAATGTACTAGTGCGTAAGATAGGCAAAATTAAGGTACATATAAGTATAAAGAATAAATGTATGAACATGTGATATGAATACAAGACCAAGTAAAACATATGCTATAATAATCTATAAAACTAAATAGTCTAACTGAATGACTGAAAAACTGAACATTTGGTTATGCAATCCTGATATGATATGGTCTAAATACTGAATCGAGACTATAGGATCTAACTATAAATGATATGCCCTACTCTGACCTATTCGAGTCAACCTGTAACCCTAGTACAACTTACCAGGGGTACCAACACATGGTTGATGATGTGGATCTACAAGGCTGATGTCGCAAAGGATGAGGGTGTCGTGCCTCTACTGACGGGGTACCCTTCATAATCTACGGTGGTGTCATAGGTCTGGAACTTAGGAAATGCTACTAAAAACTCATGCATAAATGACGGGGGAGTTGTCATCCCTGCATTCAATAGGTGCTAAGTATTACTCCCAACTAAATGATACTGGTATTATTATTCATTTAATATAATATGGTACTGATAAGTCTCAGCATGAACACAATAATCTGAATATGATAATAAAATCATAATTTGAATGCCTTGTTACTTGAAAATGCAAACATGTATGAACATATAGGTCTCAGGTGTTCATAACCCTCCAGCACTGAATAATACTTTAAATACAATGACATCATTTAAAAACACTATAAGGGAATTCATGATTCAGAGATCCAAAACATAGTATATATTCCTAACTGATTGAATCCATGATTATGAGTATGGGAATATGTTAAACTTATGAGAACAACATGCTCATGTGTCAATTGAACATGATATGGATGATTGAAATTTAAAGCATATAATAACAAAATTCTCATAGGGAAACATATTGGCATGACTTGAATTCAAAACTACTAAGAAAATATTGAGTAAATTCATATTTAACATTGGAATTTCTTACAAAGAGGGAAAAGGGTTTATACATGAAATAAAAAGGACTCTTGGGACTCAATGGGTGTAAGGAACCCATTGATGAATACCTCACATACCTAAGTTGCTTGAATTCTTGAATAAGACTTGGAATTGGGACCTTAAATGGTTGAATTCTTGGAAGAAACTTGAAATTTTGTGTTCTTGGGAATGGGTGATGATTTCACGTTGTTAACTAATGAGGAATGGGGAAAATAATGCCCCTCTTGGGTTTTAAATCATCAATTGGGTGTTTAGGGAGAAGGGGAAAGGACCAAAATTACCCATTCACTTTTAATGAAAGCTACCAAAAATACACAGCCTTCATGCCACGAAGGCGATCGCGGAGGCCAGCCTTTATGACATGCTGCGTGTCACGAAAGCTAACCTCTATGACACATTGAGTATCACAAAGACTATCCTCTGTCACACGCTAAAATTATATAGGCTTACTGCCTCTAGGGTCCAAAATCACCCGAACCTCTTTCAAAAATTCTGAAACTCTCCCGAATGACCCTTTTAATATCCCTATACATATTTTAACTCATAAATCAATATTTTGAACTCAAAAATGCCAAAAATAAAATGTTCAAATATTGGGGTCTTAAAATGGCTAAGTCTCTTATACTTGGTGTGAAATAAATGCCTTTGGGACTTCTAAACATGTGACGTATTGTTGAAAACTTGTCTAGGATCTTACGGGGTATTATAAAACCAAGGTCAGAACTACTATAAAGAAAAATACTGAGACCACTATAGGGAGTGAGATGGTGATAGGATACGGAAAGATTACTAAAATGAGAAGGGAGAGAGATACATTCTGCCAGGTAGCCTGGATACAGAATTGAGAATAGAGGCGATGTTGACCAAACTAGTGAAGGGTCAGGAAAGTCAAGAGGCCATCCTTAAGGAGATCAAGGTTGATATTTTAGGATTAACCAAAAAAATTGTCTCATGCAACTACAATCAAGCAGTAGAGCACCAGTTTGGGGAGATGTCAGCTACGTTGAATTAAAGACAGCAAGGTACTCTTCCGAGTAATATGGTCCAAAACCTAAAGAATGATGGTCACTTTCTTGATATCACCTAGGAGTGGTTTCTCTACTGTTGATCCACCATTTCCTATTGATGGGGTGCCAAAGAGTGATCGTTTTATTGTAAATGAGACACCTACTGTGGAAGTTGACAAGGCGACAAGTATTGATGCCAGGGTAGGTGATAATACAAGTAAGGAAAGGTCGATGAGCCTGCAGTGAGATAAATTCCACGACCACCCCTACCTTTTCCTAAAAGACAGAAAGAGAAAAGGAGGAAGAAAAATTTAAGCATTTTATTAAGATACTGAAAGATCTGAGCTTGAATATCCCTCTCCTTGATGCGTTGGAGTAGATTCCTAAATATACCAGGTTTATGAAAGAGTTCGTGATGAAGAAAAAGGGCAACTATTTTTGAGGATGTTGGAGGAGTGCCCCATTGCAGTGTAGTCACTTCTAAGTCTCTGGCCCAAAAAAGGGAGGCCCTAAAGCATTTACGATTCCATGTACTATTGGGACATCTAGATGTTCTAGAGCCTTATGTGACTTAGGGTCCAACATTAATTTTATGTCATTGTCCATATTCAAGAAATTGGGCTTGAGGCCTCCAGAGCCGACTAATATGCGATTGTTGATGGAAGTGACATTTTTTTTAATGTATTGGTAAAAATTGGCAACCTCATTTTTCCAGCTGATTTTGCCATTCTGGATTATGAGATTAACTTTAAGATGCCCATTATTTTAGGAAGACCATTTATGGACACAGGTAGAGTGGTGGTCGATATGGAGAAGGGAGAGCTCAAGTTCAGAGTCAACAATGAAGATGTCATTTTCAATGTTCTAAGAACTACAAAGAAGCCTACCGACATGAGTGTTGTGTCGGTGATTTATTGTAACGATGACCCCTAAGGGAATTCCTTTAGGTACCTTGATGAATTTTGAGTAGTCAAGGTACTCGTTTCGTGCTGGGACATTAAATCAAGAATTGCATGGGAGGCAATCCATGGGATTATTGGTTAAGTCTAAGTAACTAACATAGCCACATCTCGCCACAATGTTAAATCAAGCATTGGGTGGGAGGCAACCCACTATTATACCGCTCATATTTATTTTTATTTTTTGTAGGTAAATTCGGATAAGGATAGGCCTGGAAAGCGGTAAAAAATTGCTTGATTTATAACCATTAAGGCAAAGGGGACTTTGTGACCAACTCAGCACAGTCGTAAGTCCCATGTGGGTCAGGTAAGTTGTACATTAACTGTAAAGATGGAATTTTGAGGAATTTTTGGAAAATTTCTAGATTTTGAACCTAAAAGCTTACTTTCAGGGTCATAACTACCACTTCCAACCTCATAAGTAGCAAAATAAGTGTCAAAATACAAAGTCCAGAGAGTAGGAAATTGGTTCAAAATTTTAGACCCATATATGGTGGGCACATACGGACCATATGTACCACATATGACCCATATATGGTTATTGTAAGTGGGCAGTTTTGGGCCCAAATTTTGGTTAAAAATTTTGGGTCCACCAATGCTAAATTAAACCCTAAACCAACCCTCTTTCCCTATTTAATCCTTTTAAATCATTTTTAACACTTAGAAATCCTTAAAATCTCTTCTAAATTCTTAAAATCCAACTTCCCTCTCAAAGCTCAAACTTTTTTTCCACACATAAGTTAAGGTTAAATTGATACTCATTCGAGGTACCAATTTGTCCAAAAGTGTTAAATACATGTTCAAGCTTAGGGTTTACTTCAGTCCTTCCTAGTTGACTTCCATCTCTTGCATAAAAGGTAATAATCATGGCTCTCACTAGTAATGTCATGTTAAATTTAAAATTAAGTAAGATGGTGTGTTGAATTTTATGCTAAATATGTAGTAACCAACTAACTTGTGGATGAAAGCCTTGAAATAACCTAAAAATCTTAATGTATGGCATTGATCTTGAATTAAACCTTAAGATTATGCCCTAAACGGAAGTTGAACTTGAAAAAGTAGAGGAACACCAAAATTTTGGTATGTTATTTTATATGAAAAAGATAATTCTTGATGTATGTGCACACAATGGACTTTTTGGGACTATGTACAAGTTATAAGGATGCAAGAATTGAGAAAAATTTGGAATTTTCAAATTCTAGATTTTTCTTTGATTTTTCCAATTCCCTCATTATTTGTTGGGTAGATTTTTCTTTGATTTTTCCAATTCCCTCATTATTTGTTGGGTGCTAATATTTGATTTCTCAGGTACACATGGCACCACAAAAGAAGAAGGCTGCATCTATCAAGCGACGGGATGACTTTTTCTAGAGTATTATCTTGAAAGAGGAGTACCCACAGGACCAGATCCAGAGCAGTCTCGACCATTACGATACATCATGTAACTAGGGGCCAAAAACGTCTTACAACTGAGACTATTATGTGTGCAGATTGCAAATGATTCACAGTGTGGAAGATGGCTTGCTATTACTCATCCTAGGACCCAGACTGATTCCATTCAGGTTGTTCAGGTAATTCAGGCTATGTCCAAGTCGTGGATAAAGATAGCTCAAAGATCACCACCACACTCTCCACAGCCAGCTGATGAGGAGGAGGAAGAGAGAGAGGGTGATGATAATATTGATGATAAGAAAGAGGCAGAGTCACCTCCTGCATCAGTTACATAGGACCCTCAGTCTAAGGAAGGTTCCCAGATAAGTCTAATATAGCAGATAAGGAGCAGTATTCAATCGAACCCAAGTCTAATGAGGGTACATTAGTTCAGCAGAAGTATCCACCAGTATCATACTCTGAGAAGGGTACATACTAGACTACACACCATGTGACAGCTTCTGATTCATAGGCACTAGCTCAGCAGGATCAGGCATCCGACCCCACGCATGTCTCGAAGGAACCTTTTAATGAGGTAAACCTAAGATGGTGCGTAGAGGGACTTTAAACTATTTTTTAGAAGGAGGACCATCTATGAGGAGATACATATTGACTTATTTGGGTTGGTCGATGCACCACTATTGCTAGCTGTATTTGACAGATATCAGTTTGGGTGGATGACTCGACCCCTAGGTACGTACATAGTATCCTTGATTACATCAAAGAGTAGAGGTCTTTCAAGGTATACTAAGTACCCTCAACTTAAGCAGACTTGTGTGAGAGGGGTTATGGTAGACATTCAATGGCGAACATCTACTGATATCTATGGGTCTGATTATATTGCTCCAGCATCTATAGCAAAGTGTGACTATAGATTGAGAGTTGTACGAGATAGACAGATTATGTTAGATATTGGGAATGAAAGTGAGAGAGTTGAGATAGTGAGATGGATCACTAAAAATATATCACCTCTAGGTGATGATACCTCTTGGATCGAGGGGCAGGGTATGATAAAGAAGGCGACACTCACTTTTGCCGCCAAGTTTTGGTGGCTGCTTATTCGTTATAGAGTGTGTCTGACTACTGTAGATAATATATTAACTTAGGATATAGATATGTTGATTACTAGCCCGATAGCCGGATATGACATTGATTTTGTAACTATTATTTGGGATAAGCTTCATGAGAGAGCCATTGGTGGGTCTACGACTCTACCATTCCTATGTCTTATTTATAAATTATGTAATGAGGCCAGTGTGCCTGAGATACCAGGATTTTATAAAAGAGTACAGGAGATGGCCATGACATAGACTAGGATGATAAAGTATCCAGCATGTTCGGACCTTCCTAGGAGACCCTATGCGCCCACTACAGTTCCTATAGTCCCGTCTGAGGGCCCATCAGTACCCACAGAGCCTATAAATACCCAGAGAGATGATATGGGAATTATTATAGAGTTTGACATGAGGGAGTAGAGAGACGCCCCTGGGTTGAGTACTCAGGGTAAGGGGACCCCATCTACATCAACATCAGCCTCGATTTCCACTTTAGAGTTGGTGGTGCATCTTTAATGCCCCCTCGCTCATCCACCATAGTTCCTGCATCAGCTGTGATAATAGTACCTCGCAAATTTTTATAGATCTTGGTGGATAGTCACAAAGTCATCAACACCTGATTATAAAATATTAAGACTAATGTGGTGACTCTATATGAGCGGTCCATCCATGGGTTTGGACCAAGCTAGAGACAGTTGAGGCTAGATAGGATTCTATACATAGAGTTGCTATGTCAGTGTTACGTGCTAATTTAGATGTTCCTGTTGATGCTTTTGAGGGATGTGTGGCAGCCTAATTTGCAGAGATTGAGACATCGAATCTAAGACAAATTGGGAAGGAGGTGGATATTTTATGAGAAGAGGTGTTCTCTCTCACAAAAAGTAATATGAAAATCATACCTTCGGTCATACCCCTAATTGTTCAGAAGTTACCTCTTTGTGGGACCAGGCACTTTGACTTTGTTCGTGAAGGATGATGAGGCGGTCCCCATAGTTGGGACCAAGAAAGTCTGAGAGGGGTACCTGTAGGATCCCATGATGCCATATGACCAAAAGGGCCAGACATGAGTCAATGGAGACTACAGTTATTGATCGCCAGATGCTGGCCGAGATAGTAGCAGGTATATTTTCTAGTAATGCACCGCTTCCACCACTCTGAATACCCTCACCTAAGGGCTATCATGATATAGATGCCTAGAGCATCCTAGGTATGTCGTCATTCACTTTCTTTATATTTATTTGACACATTGGGTATAGTGCATAATTTTTAGTTGAAGGTGGGTTATTTTTGGGCTTCTTTTTCTGTCGATCATGGTATGGTTATAGAATCGGCACATCTAGGGTTAAAATATGTGTCATAATATATTTTGTTTTGTGTTGTGTTGTGTTGTGTTTGTCTTTGTGTAATTAGGAGATTTTTGAGTATTTAAGGAAGTTGGTATATTTTTTATGATTTTGAGAAAAATGATACCCCTCCAAATTTGATTTTTAGAACTGTGTGAATGTATATATGTGTGACCATTATGTATCTTATTATGAAATTAAAATTAGGTACATGATATTCATAGCCAACTTGTTCATGAATTGAATAGGTAGTGCTTGTGATGTGATTCTTTGCCATGTGTGTGTGAGATGCTACCTAGTTTTCTTTGTGTGTTAAATCTAAAACTTGCCCGGTTAGTCTTGCTAGGCTGTAGGATAGTCGGTTAGGATAGGATCATAGGACCTTTTTTATTTTCGTCCACTTGTAGACTAAATGACCCTTCTAATGTGATAGAGTATCTCTTCATCCCTATTTTTAAGCCTTATAGCCTATTTATTTGTTTTCACCCTCCACTTTCACATTTATGTTGCAACAAACCTATTTTGGCCCTGGTCCTCCTTGGATATTGTGCACCTTAACTTAGGAAAATTACCTAAGTTAAGGGTGACTATCATAAGGGTGCGTGACGTAAATTGAGTATGGAGAAGGGTAAAATAAGAAAATTTAGTAAGGCTGGATATGGTAGAAAAAAGAAAAGAAAAAATATGAAAAAGAAAAGAAAAAGAAAAAAAGAATAAAGAAAAAGAAACCATACCCAACCAGAATGTGCATTAAAGAATAAAAAAGAAAAATAAGGGTGGAATAAAAAGAACTTGGTTAAAGTGGGCACCCAAAAGTTAGTGTAGTGCTAAGGAGGCTTAGTCACTTGATATCCATATATACCATATCAGCCCCTCAAGCCTACATTACAAGCCAAGTAAAGTCCTATAACGATCCTAACTTGACTGTATGAAAAACAAGGTAAAAAAAAAAAGGCAAGCTTATTGTAACACCCCAATTTGCTGAACCAGAATGCTACACGGTGCTCATGACCCCGAAGGACCACAAGCTAACACATGATTGATATCTGTACCTGTACACTGCATAATATAACATAAAATTACGGAAACATGCACTGAAAGGCCATAAGGTTCAATACTGAACTTAATCTGAATAATGATAATATTTGAATAAAGTGGTATCACAATACCAAAACAAAACTAAAGTCTAAATCTGATAATACAATAATCGTCAGAAAGCCTTTAACTGTCTAAATAATCTGAATAAGGAGTAGATGGGACATGTCCCCAACTAACTCCAACTAATAAACTAATCAATAAAATAAAAAAAATTATTATGTTCTCGAAAGATGAGGACTCACTTCTACTCTGGCTGGTAAAACTGGGATCTACTGCTGATCTGGAGCACGTGTCTCTGAACCTATGGTGTAACATAAAAGAAAAAGCACCATAGTGCAAATACGTCAGTACAATAGAATGTACTGAGTATGCATGTGAGGTAGGCTATATGCAAGGGTTCACATGCATGATTAATACTAACTGACTATCTAACATGAACGTGAGAATGCATACATGAATACGTAACTGTAACTGACAATGTGATAACATAATACTAATATCGTGATAGCATGACTACTGAATCTGGATACTGATAACATAACATAACTGATAACTGATATGAATGATAACATGAAAGACTGTATCTGAATAATACTAATAACATGGGTGATTGTACTTGACAGTCCTAAATCAGGTGAAACTAATTGAGTTCCATACTCTATCTGAGTTGACTGCGCCTGACAGTCCTGATTCTGTAACATGAAACTGTGGGAAGTAGTATTTAACCGACATGCCCCATATATGCTATTATAGCTGAACTGGGGCCCGGTCTCTGCCTTGGCTGGAAAGGTGTCAATACCGTGCCACTGGTAAGGAAAACATATGAGTAACCCTCACATAATAGGTAACTCTAGTGATAACGGTGGGAACCCTCATATAATAGGTTAAGCCACCTCATATAACAGGCTATGATGTCTCAACCTATACCGGCTACATAGTTCTGGAACGCAAGGATTTCTTCTAAGAATCACACCCTCATATAACAAGTGAGTTCCCATCCTTGGGTTCACTCGGTGCTAATTCCTACTCCCATCTGAATAGACACTGATCATGATTTACTGAACTGAACATGGACTAAATTTTACTAAATTTCTTTGACTGACGAACTACTTCTAATATCTGATAACTAACTGAGTTCATAAGATCATGGAGATTTTTCCTGAGTCATAAGAATATCTGAAGTCTAAGAGTTCATAGCTTGACTGAGACTATTATGAAAACATTACATGGCTTTAGGCATACAGCTAATATTTCGGGTACAAGTACCCCCAGGACTCGATAGAAGAAAACTGACATGACTTGATATTTTTGAATACAAGATAATCACCACAATAGGCATAATCTTGTACATTTATGGGGATTTTTATGATATCATGCTAGTTAGGCAAATTTCCTTCATCTAGGCATTGAATCAAACACATGGAAGGCATAGTAAATGTAAACATCATGGTATAGCAATTAAACATTATGGTTCAATTACAATTTCATCATACAAGATTTTAGTCATGAGATTTCGTGAATCTTTATCTATACTAATCAACCCACATGGAATTTATCATCAAATCATGGAATAGAAATTAATTCCCCATTTATCAACATGAAAGAGAACATATAAAGCATGAAAAATAAAGAAAATCCATAACTTGTAGTTAAAAAGGATTCTTGGACTTCATGAATGAAAGGAGTCCATGAATGAACAATATGCATATCTTAGATCGTGATTTTGTGAAGATTGATGGTGAAACCTTCTAGAATTTGAATCCTCAATAGAAACCCTAGCTTGTTCTTGAGATAAACTTGAGAGAAACTAATATATTTTGGGTGAAAAGTGGTTGAATCACGTGTTAAAGGGATTATATAGGGGTAGGAAGTTGACCCTTTTAACCCTAGATACATCATTAAATTTCCATTCAAATTTTCTGAATTGGACCCTTGGCACGACGCGCCACTATCGCGCCAGGCTACTGGAAATTAACAACTGGGACCTGGGACCTTGGCGCGATCCGAAGTCAATTGCGGTGCCCTTTTGATTCTAGTTTTCACCCTTGGAGTGATGCACTGAGATCACGGAGCAACATTGGAAATTGTCAAATGCCATTTCCTCTTGTGGCTCGGTGCGCCACTAACTAATAAGGCACTATTTTCTGTCGGAAACTTGAAATAGTCGTAACTTCTAACCCGGTTATCATATTTAAGTGAATCATATATCGATAAAAATCTTATTCAATTTTTCACATGATAAAAAGTGCAAATCTTGAAAATTCCTTATAAAATTATCATTATTCACTTTAGAAGCTAATACTAGGCATTCTTGGGATGAAATTAGCTAGGAAAAATTTTAGGGTATTACACTTATGGTATTTGATGTGTATTTATTAAACTTCTCTTGTGAGTGTAAGTCTTTCTTGACTTTCCTCGCATTGACATGCTTATTTCATATGAGTGAGTGGGACTTTTTTATTGTGAGGGCACGCGAGGTGCATTACTAAGTTGCTTACTTGTTTGGGTAGTGTATCTTGTATATATGCATGGTTATTTGTTGCTAATTTAATTGCCATCTCTTGATCCTTATATCACATTGTATGCTTTATATGTATACACAATTGGTTTTGACTTGATAAAATAGGAGGGGTTAACTTTTTTTAGCTTAAAGTGATGATTGACTGCCTTAGATAGCTTAGATTCTCCTAGTTAAGTGTCTTGTTTTGTTTTATTGTGTTGTGTTGCCTGAGGACATGGAAATATTCTAAGTTGAGGGTGTTAATGTGCTATAAAAATATAGTACTTTCGATGCTTAAAACAATGAAAATGTGCAAGTTTCTTAGGTCGTTTTGTTAGATATGATGTATTTTGGGTATGCTTTGCAGTAAATCAAGTTTTGGATGATAAACTGAAGAAAACAATGAAAAATAAAGTTTTTGAATACTTACTGAGGCTATTTGGGGCGTATGTGCCACTTATTGGGCATAGGTGACCTAATTATGTATCAAAAATTGAAGTCCAGAGGCTCAGAAGCAAGAAAAATAATACTTTGCACTATCCTATGTCCACATATGGTACGCATGTGGTACATACGATCTATATGTGAACCAAGATAATACATAGATCAAAAGTCCAAAGAGCTGCAAGATCTGTACTTAAGTTCTGGAACTTATCCATGTCCACATACGGTCCGTATGTGGTATATACGACTTGTATGTGACCTAAGTAAGTGGCCACTGACCTCATTTTCCCTTTTTCATTTGGGATTCAATTTTTAGGGTTTCCTTGTGCACTATATATACCCTTTTGATGTTATATAGTTAGGATACACACTCCATATACTCACAAACATATGTTTTGATTCTGAGATCCGAATTTGGTCCTGGAATAAATTTGTATTGATTTTGGTTGTTAATTTAGTTGAAACTTTGGATTTAACTTGTTGATTATTATAATATCATTTAATGCATTCAATCATGAATATTTTTATCATTTCACAAGCATGAACTGCTAAAACCCTTATCTAGGATTGTAGAAACCCTAGCGGATTGATGAAGTAGGGGAAGTGCTGAGTTGTTCTGAACCAACGCCCATGCATGTATTGTATTATATTCGGTTTGATAGATGTTCTAGGGGTTGAAAAAGTTAGGATCCCACCTAGATTATCACTACTTACTCCAAAAGAAGAGTAGTGACTAGGAAAAGATAATTACAATAGTAATTTAAATATTAATTATCAATCTAGGCTAACAAGTATTATCTACGTAAAACTTTTATCTATCATCTAATAACTAGACTCTAAAGGTAATAGTTAACTGGGATCTAGGATAAGGTTTAGTAGTGAGACATCCTGAGACTCAAAAGGTAAAGGGAAGTTGATAGTACATAACTTATCGGATTCTACATGCAAGATATCAGATTGGTTCAATAAAACATGATGAGCCTACTGAGTGGAAGCTAGAGAAACACGATCCTAGTGTTCATCTATGACTGATTACAACTAGAGTTGATATTTGCTACTTTTTTGAGATTGTCACTACAAACCCCCTATTTACTTATTCAGTTTTGTACGTTGATTACAACAAGTAAGAGCCATAATTCCATATATTTTCTTAGGTTCGACGTCAACCTGAGTTGGGTTACTATATTTTGACAGTGACCGCAATAGCTTTTTTTGGAGGTGTAGTTTGGGCGTGATTATTATGTCACCTAAATAGTCTATGATGTTTGATATTTTGTGTGATTCTAGTGGTGTGGCGCTAGGAGTAGTCCTAAACTAAATATGAGAGAAGATCTTACATCCCATCTACTATACTAGAAAATCACTTAACCCCATTCAGAAAAATTATAGTGTGACTAAACAAGAGTTTATTACTATGATGTTAGTATTTGAGAAATTTTGATCTTATTGGCTTGGAATGAATGTAATTGTACATAATGACCACGGAAATTTTGGTACCTTATGGCAAAAAAGGATGCAAAGCCAAGACTGATTCATTGGGTACTTCTATTGCAGGAATTTGACTTTGAGGTCAAGGATCGAAAAGAAACTACAAAAAGTAGTTGACAACTTATCACGACTAGAGAATGAAGTAATTTTGAAACTAAGAATGAGCATTAGATAGATGACATTTTTCCAAACGAACAGGTATTGTCCGTATAGCAAGACTTGATTTTATGATTTACAAACTTTGTCAATTATTTGGTGAGTGATATAGTATCAGCGGGCCTATTATTTCAACAATGTAAGAAGTTTATGCATGATATGAGAAATTTCTTCTAGATGAGTCATACTTATTTCTAATTTATGTGAACAGATTGATTAGAAGATGTATTCCTGAGATAGAGATGATGGGTATTCTTGAGGCATGACATTCTTCACTAGTTAGGGAGTCATCATAGTGGTGTGTGAATTACGTATTAGATCTTGAAACATAGGTATGACTGACCCACAGTTCATAGAGACACACATGACTATGCTAAGGCTTATGAACAATGCCAAAGACAAGAGAATATCTTGTGAAGGCAAGAATTTTTTATGACCACAATACTAGATCTTGAGCTATTTAATGTGTAGGAAATCAATTTCATAGGCTTCTTTATGAGCTCATATGGGATGAAATATATTCTGGTTGCAGTTGATTATGTTTTAATGTGGGTGGAAGCAGTTGCGCTTTCAAATACTAAAGAAAAGAGTGTGATCACATTTCTTAGGAAGAACACATTGTCCAGATTTGGTTCACCAAGGGACATTATTAGTAATGGAGGCTCGTACTTTTGAAATCGTCTATCCAGATCCCTTCTTGAGAAATATGATGTAAAACATAGTGTTGTGACACCTTACCATCTTCAAATAAGCAAGCGAGTTAAGGTCTCCAATCGTGAGATCAAGTTCATTTTGGCGAAGATTATGAATGATAATAGAATTGATTGGGCTAGAACGTTGGATGATATATTATGGACTACCACATAATATTCAAGACCGTGCTTCTAGTGCTTTTCTGACATTCTTTCCTTGTGGTTGTTACTTCTTTAGTTATTAACTTTGCTTTCATGAAAAAACTTATAGATGTTGAAATACTCATAGATTAGACTCGAAGAAATTTAACTTATAAGGGTACTTGTTATTGATTTGGAAGAATCTTTGAATGGAAGGATACCTAGTTTTAGCATTTATTACTTTAAAAGTTAAATGGCTTTATGATGTTTTTGGTCATGGGTGTGGATTAGAGAATGTGTTGTCATTTCATGATTCTTGTGTTAAAGAATATTGAATAAGAGTTGAGTTAATAAAAAGATAAGGAACATGTATAAAAGGAGTTTTGATATATTCAGAGTTTAGCTATAGGCCAAGTTGAAAATTCAAAGTCCTAGCAATATGATTCATTGGTGTCTTATGAGTAGTCTAACAGTGACTTTTTCGAGTTTTGACTTTTGATTTATAATTTGGGAATCAATAAATGAGATATAGTTATTATTGCACTTCTCCTATGAATTCATTGTCCTTAATATGATTGGTTTCTTATATGTGATGATTAGATAGGCTCTTTATTCTACCTATTATTAAGAACTTCAAGTTGATTAATGTCATTCGGGTCTTAAGGACTACATGGATCATCGTGATGAGTTATATGAGGATTTAGTGCCATGTAGAGCATTTATGTCTATAGTATATAGAGTGTTATGATGATTCTTGATTCCCTAAAGGGTTAAGCATAAGGATATGACTATAGTAAAGTAACCTAAATATGCTAAGTGTTACTTTTGAGGTTTTGTGTGGCTTTGATATCGATTTTTGGCCTAGTTGCTTCAGCTTGAGAATATAGTGCTAATTGATTTGACAGTTGTGGTATCATCCTTGAGTAGGCTGATTCAATATTTTGATGAGTGGCTATGTGGTTTCATGGGTTTCTTGGCATTTTGTGGGTTCAATGATGATTTTTTATTTTGCAGTATTTTCAATGACTTATGGTGTCCTTAGAAGATTTAGATTAGTTGAGTATGTTTAGAATATCTAGTATGATCTACTCAGTTTTGGGGTATAGATAAAATTTGAAAATAGAGGAACTCGGCTTTATTGAGATTTTAGCTTTAGATGCTAGTTTGTGAGCTTGTGAGTTATTATGTGAAAGATTCTAATTCTATAATGAGACTGATAGTTTTATAGTTGTGATTCTTCTTTGGAGTGTTTGCTTGAGGTTTATGAGGGTATTTTCTATCTTTTGTCTATTTTGGACTTTTTTTCTTTTACATTTGAGGACTAACGTGTGTCTCAGTGGTAGATAATGTAAAAACCCTCACGGTGATTTTTAGTTCTTACTGTATTTTGATTGTTTTGATTTTTTTCGTAGTTGTTTAATGCCATTTATAAGTTGTGGGGATGGTTGACATTTGGAAGTGATTTATATGAGTTTGTGGTTTTGAATAATCTTAAAATGATTAATTTGACCTTGGTCAATATTTGGTGATCCGAGCTTAGGTGGTAATTCTGATAGTTTTATTAGATTTGAAATATCTATTTTAGATTAGTAGTGTTGTTAGTTTGGTCCCCGAGTCTTTATTCTGTATTTAAATCTCTTAGATAGAAATTAGTTAAAATAGCCTAAAAGGGTTTTTTGGGAGTTGATTTGTTGTACAACTTCTTTTCATAAATTTGATGATTTTATTAGGATCAAACATGTTTTATGGTCAATTTTCACTATTGATTCATGTTTATAGAGTTTCGAATGAGTTTTGAGGTACAAAGATAAGTTTTGAAATTGTTGGTGCTGGTGTAGCTGCTTTAGCAGCCATTGGCCATTTTACCGGCCCGCTTTAGCTGCCACTTGACCACTTTAGTGGTAGTTTGAACCTTTGACCAGGGTGCTTTAAAGAACAAAGTGCCTTTTAAGCGCCAATCCCTTTTTGACATTTTAGGAGCTAGGAAGCTTCATTTAGGTGATTCTCAATGAGTTTTTATAATCATTGGGTATATGATTATATCTTTATTTTATTCATTTTCAAGATTGTCCACCACGTTACAACCTCTTGTTCTATACCTTACTTGTTATTTTCAATTATTAGCAGGCGAATTTGAGAGCTTGTCCTCACCATCAGTGAGATAGAGTGAGAAAATTTAAGAGTTATTGGACCAAGAGCGTATATAAAAAAAAGCAAAGAATACAATTTTTAAATATCATGTAGCCTTTTGAAGATAAGCAACAAACGTATTCACGCTGATATGTAAGACTTTATTAGACATTATTCTTGTAGTTGTTGAACCTAGATTCTCTTATATCAAATTATCACTATGCAAAATATAAGGTCATGATGACACCTACACAAATTCGCTGGTAGGTAAGCTAACCCTTCTCCTCAATCAATTATCAAGTCAATATTCAGAAGAAATTGAAATAGCAGAAGTATATTTCAAAATTTAAACTTTTATAAATAGAATAGAAGTGTGAAAATAATAAAGCATGTCTACGACCTGGTGTCACCGGTACAAAAGCATGTAATTGAATACAATCATCTCAAAAATACTACAAATATGTCTGAAATAATAACAACATGAAAGTACAAATAAAGAGAGTATAACATTGCTTTTGATGTCAAGTAGCTCACCCAAGCTTTCAAAGAAGTATCACATCGGACCAAAAATCAATTGGGCCCATTAGTGTTAGGATATGCATCAATAAAGATGCAACAAGTATAGTATGAATACAAAATCATGCATACTCAGTAGACATCATAGGTCGATCAAGAAAGAGTTAATAATTATATCATACAAAGAATGTTGTAAGTGTTGCGTTCAAAAAAGATCTTGTCAATTCAATTATAATAGGCAATAAGGAATAAGACAAGACATACAAATAAAAAAGTGTGCAATTCAATGCAATGGTCAATGATCCTATAGATATACACACCCTTTATACAATACGTTATGAGGTAGAACTCATAGAGGACTCGCAAGGTCTATACACCCTACCTGAACTTAAATCAAGACTTCCTGTCAAGACTTGAACTAGGACTCCATCAATATATAGTATGTGAAAACTTGAATCAAAACTAAAATCGGTATCATCTGTCCAGAATCGAATATGGACTTAAATTAGGACTAAAATCATGAATACATTTGTTCGGATTCAAATCGAGACTAAAATTAGTATTTTCTTTCAAAATGTTATTTCTATAGTTCCATTCACGTGATCCATGGGAATGAATGAGTATTTATGATTACAACAATAAAATAAATGTTACATGCAATAAGTATAAAATAATGCATTTTCACCAAAATTTCCATAGACTATAAGCCTCCTTAATGATAAATTTACTCTCAAATTCACTCTCTTATGTCATATTTTATCACTTTAAGCAGATAGTTTTCAATGCGATACTTATCTTGGTAAAATAACTCATAAAATGCATAAATTGAGTAAAACTCAACAAAGAAGTATTTTTTCAGTCATGAAATGCACACCAATTTTATCTCAATGTCAAATTTCACAACAATAATTATTCTTTTCAATATCCGCACAATGCATGACATATTTTATATAAATTGTTATCACCCTAGCTAAATTTGAGAAACATAAGCCATGTCCTACCTCGAATATCATGTAAATACATCACAAACCTTTATAAATGCACCTTTTCATTTCGAACAACCTTAACATACTTTCAATCTATAAAAAATGCACTCTATATGAGTCTACTGATACTCATATTATAATACTTCAACTTTGGGCTCATAAAATCAACCCTAAGCTTTCAAGGTTAGACCTATAATTTTCTTTCAAAATCATCCATAAGGTGAGAAACACAAATCTAAAATTTCAACAAAAATGAAATTCAAATCGACCTTTAAATTATCAAAATATAATTTCTTTACTTGAGGCACAAAATTTCTAATTTTCATGCTCAAATGCAATTTAAATGATGATATAATTGATAAATCAGTGATTTGATGTCAAACTAGGTTCATCCATAACATGTGGACTTAAGTTCCAAAAACCAATGAAATCTAATCACAAGCCAAACTCACACCAGTAAATTTCAATTACTTATCTTTAGGGCTTAAAATCTCAACCTTTACATCAAATTTGTAAACCAAAGCATTAAACTTAAAGGGTATCCCTGAAAAATGAATGAAACAAAGGTACAATTATGTACCCGATATTTATACAAGAAACATACAACAACAACAACAACGAACCCAATGTATTCCCATAAAGTGGGGTCTGGGGAGGGTAAGATGTACGCAGTCCATACCGCTACCTCCGAAGAAGTAGAGAGGTTGTTTCCGATAGACCCCCCGACTCAAGATAAAGAATAGTAAATAAGGGGGATGGATGACATAAAAGAAAATCAGGAATAAGAAATGCTAAAAATTGTAATCGTAGAAATACGAAATATGAGAAAATACTGGCGACACGAAATAAGACAAATAGGAACTAAGACATAAGAAAAAGGGCACCCACCTACGTACACAGTACTAGGGTTATTTCCCCGGCTACATAAGATCTCTCCTAATTGCATGCTACAACCCACACACTCACACTAGCCTTCTACCCTTATTCATGTCCTCCACACCTTTCTATCTAGGGTTATGTCCTCAGTCAGCTGAAGCTGCTCCATGTCATGTCTAATCACCTCCCTCCAGTATTTCTTCGGCCTACCTCTACCCCTCCTGAAGTCATCCAAAGCTAGTCTCTCACACCTACGAACTGGGGTATCCGCACCCCTCCTCATCACATGCCCAAACCATCTCAGCCTTCTTTTCCGTATTTTGTCCTCCACCAAAGTCACTCCCACCTTTTCCCGAATAATCTCATTCCTTACTATGTCCCCTATAGTAATTCCAAACATCCAATGCAACATTCTCATTTTCGCCACTTTCAATTTTTGGATGTGGGGATGCTTGACTGGCCAACACTCTGCTCCATACAACATGGACGGACGGACTGCCACTCTATAGAATTTGCCTATAAGCTTAGGGGGCACTTTCTTATCACACAACTTTTTCTAATGGATCCAAAATCAGAATATGAATCTAATGGTTCAATCAAAACACTATTTAAAGATCATTTGCTTCAGTTGGTACTATTTAAGATTAACAACATTAAAGCACCAAAAGCTTATCCGAGACCCCTCGAAACCAATAATGCAAATCGATGATTAAAGACGTTTCGGACGTGTTAGAATCATTAAATCACTGATACTAGGTCTTCTTAACTGAAAATCAACCATGGTCAAATTTAGCTTCCTTAAAACTCAAGAATCCAATCAAAGGCTCAAATTACTGTTGAACACCTCGAGATCCGTATCAACCATCCAACCAAGTTAAGAATCAACTTTCGAACCTAATAGAACTGACAAAACTCGAAACCAACCTCGTTAATCCAAAATGTTGACTTTAATAAAATATTTTTCAAATTTCAAATCTTCAAAATTGAAACCCAATCTTCATTTGATCACCTAAAAAATCATGTCATTCATTCTCAGAAATCATAGACAACACAATGAAGCTACGGGAAGATTCAAACTGGGGAATGGATTCAAAAGACAGTACGACTATATGGATGTAACAAGGGAACTTGATTTCTTTGCTTCTATTATCAAAGTATTTGTTGTGGCCATTTTTTTTCTTCATTATTTTCTAACTATAGTCTCATGTTTTTATATGCTTTATTTAAGGTGTGTTCATTGTCACAAGGTAGGAATAAGGATGCATGCACATCACCTTTCCTCAAACCCTATTCGTGAGATTACACTACCTATATTGTTGGTGAAGTAAAAGAAATTTGAAAGGAAAGTTAAATGAAGTATACTAGCTAAAATTAACCAGACAAATAATTGAATCTTACATTAACTAATGGAGCAATGTGTATAAAGATGGTAAAAAAATAAGGATCACCTAGCAAAAAGTTAGTTGTTATTTAGATGTTCAAAAGTTAGTTAAGATAGAATAGGCCTTAAATTCCACACTCCATTCAAACTACATATAGCAGTACACAAATATCGGATAAAATTTTCTCTTTCCTACTACATCTAATTCTTTGAAATTTTCAATTAAAAATGCAAAATAGTAGTCCATTGTTTTTTATCTTAAAAATTTTAAGTGTCCCTTTTTCCATTGAAATTGGATCAATTTCTTCACCCTCCCCTTCTACATTACCTACTTGGTTGATTCATTTCTCCGTTAATTCTTTTTTTTTTTGGAAGGAATTAGGAGAAATGAAAATCAAGATTCAAGAACTTTTGTTGGTTTTTTCTTTGCAAGGTATAAAAGAATTGTCTTGCTAAAACCAAATCGGAGGGAATAGGGAAGAATTTGATCAATTCTTTTTCAGTTGAAAGAGCTACAAGAAAAATGAGGAAAACTCACTTGAAATCCTCTAGGAGTTCTGTGAATGAAACGTTATCCGGCAAATATGATGATTCAGAGGGCTTGGCCACCATTCTTAGAAGTGCTACTATGCATCCAGGTTGAGATATTTCGACAAGCAGATCTAAGATTTAAACTTAATGGATTCAACCTTTTACGTTAAATCAATTACATATTTAAATTTATGAATTTGTTGAAATTCTAGTGATTTTATTCCACATGTATTTATGTTTATCTGTGAATATACCGAGGTCAATAAAGAATTTGTGATGATCGAGATCCTTATAAGATCCTTTGTATTGAGATTTTACTTGAAGCTATTAGAGACATTGATATCTAAATAGCACAACCAACAGAAGGTGCAAGTACCACATGTAGATGATAAACTAATACTTGAAGCTATTAGTTTGATCATGTCTCGCCTCAACCTCCAGATGCATTCAACCATAGGTTTGAAACTGTGGTGATAGAAGGTGCTTATAGAGACGATATAGACATAAAATCACATGGAAGGAATTTGTCTGGAAGGGACCTATAATCTCTTGGCATGCATGAAGATTTAACGAAAAATAGGATGTGATTGAAGAAACAAGATCTATATTGGCGATACCAAATAAGTAAGATTAAGTTTTTCAGTCATGTTAGCCTGTTTACCCTAGGTACAATGTTTTCTAGGAGTCTTTAGCCTTGTAAGAGATCTGTATGCCGGTAGAAAATGTAAAAAGAACTTCTAATGATGGAAATTGCTATCTTTTTGTTATTCTTATTTTTTTTTCATATAACATTGGAATGAGAGTTACTTAAATGGAACGGTATGGAGAACAAGGATTAGTGTATCTGACGTTATCTTGCATGGAATTGAGGCGTGTGCTGTTGTTTTAACAGTAGTATTCTAAATTGCCTTCATTGAGGAGTTGTTTGTAGCCTTCAATTCTTAAACTTGTTCTTGACTAGTCCAGCTTTTAAATTGTTCTTCACCAAATAGTGCATAAATGACTTGAAATTCGAACATCCGAGCAGGGGTCAGCAAGCAGAAGTTGATTGCTGAAGATATACTTAGATATGGCAATGTAAACATTTCAGCAGAAGTATTCACATTCCGCGAGTTGGCTCATGCGACAGACAACTTCAATCCTGAGCTTCTAGTTGGTGAAGGAGGATTTGGAAGGGTCTATAAGGGACACCTCAAAACAACTGACAAAGTATGTCCTTTTCTTAATTGTCAAAAACACATCTAAGCATTCGTTTTTTCGCGAGTTTCGCACCTCAACTATAAGTTGGTCTTTTTTCATACCTAAATTATCACCACCTATGTATTAAAATATGTCTCAATTATCAGTGGTTCCCTTTTCTTACCTAAACAGTAAATGATCACCAAGTAGGAAAAGGGAACAACTGATAGTTAAGGTGTGTTTTAATACATAGATGGTGATGATTCAGGTAGGAAAAGAGAATGTTGATAGTTTGGGGTGTTTTCACAAAAAAAAAAAAAGAAAGATAGTTTAGATGTGTTTTTGACCATTATCTCTTATTTTTTCCTTCTTTTCCTGAGATTATTAACTACTAATAGAACAACTGTTTCGGTTTCAATATCAAATGAGTTTTGTGTCTCCAGGTTGTTGCTGTCAAACAACTTGACAGGAATGGAGTTCAAGGAAACAGGGAATTTCTTGCAGAAGTCTTGACTTTAAGTCTTGTTAGCCATCCTAATCTTGTCAATCTGATAGGATATTGTGCTGATGGCAACCAAAGAATTCTTGTCTACGAATTCATGGAGAATGGATCTTTAGAAGATCATCTTCTTGGTATGCATAACTTAATTTGCAGTCTTTTATCCTTACGCCATTGAGCTGAACTTAAGACATCACTAGAGTGTAGTAGTAAAGCGATCTATGAACTACTGCTGTTTTGTATAAAAAAAAATTGTCAAATTTGATCAGACATACTTACTAATTCATATGCTCCTCAGATTTGCCATCAAACATGAAGCCATTGGATTGGTATACCAGAATGAAGATAGCTAAAGGCGCAGCGCAAGGACTAGAATACTTGCATGATATCGCCAATCCTAAGATAATCTATCGTGACTTCAAAGCATCCAACGTATTATTAGATGGGTTCCTTAATCCAAAGCTTTCAGATTTTGGGCTTGCAAAGTTAGGTCCAGCGGAAGGCGAGGATCACGTTTCTACAAGGGTTATGGGGACCTATGGATACTGTGCACCAGAGTATGCTATGACAGGACAGCTGACATCTAAATCTGATGTATATAGTTTTGGAGTTGTTCTGTTGGAAATTATTTCAGGGAGAAGAGCTATTGATAATACAAGACCACCAGGGGAGCAAAACTTGATTTCTTGGGTTAGTTGATGAAGTTACTACCTTTCTTTAACTCTTTCATATTAAAAAGGCCGCCGGTACACAAAAGCATCCGAGTTAGCAGGCTGCATCCCAACGGTGTGATGTAGACAGCCTATACTAATGCAAGCATTAGTGACTGTGACTGCTTCCATGGCTCGAACCTAGGTCACACGGTCACAACTTTACTATTGCTACAAGACTCCCCTTCATATTGAATAAGCTTAAAATTTGGCATCTTTATAGTTAGTTTTCCATACCTAAAATGATGTATCCTGGATAATTTAACATTGATAAGCCATCCCTTTCTTCCATTTCAGTTGCCATCCCTAATATGTTTTACTGCAGTCTAGATATTTCTTCTGTTTTTCCTTTTAACCCTGTGGTTAATCTACAATTTGAACCTTTGGCAGAAGTACAATAGTGCATAATGTTGACTATAATTCTGAACAAGGCTGGACTAGGTGCGGTCACCAGGGGAAGGGTGAATTGGTCCTATCCCGTGGTCAACACTATTGACTTTTGACCTTGAAGGTTTGCCCATGGAGAAAAGTGAGGGTCAAAAGTTCAAGACCACCCATTTCCAAGGTCATTGAGTGTAATTTCATTGCCTTAGTGATCGAACCAGCCCACTTGCCACGTATAATCAAGACATAGGCCAAAACAAGAGCTGCAAAATTTGATTTTTGAGCTTGTTATGTTGAATCATTTTCTACTGTTAGATAAAGACATGGCATATATCTCGGGATTTATGTTATATATACTGCATATGTGATGACAGGTTAGTTACCATTTTTTTCACTTTTGCAGGCCAGACCACTTTTTAAAGACAAGAACAAGCTCACTGAAATGGCTGACCCATTGCTCGGAGGAAATTACCCTGTAAAGGAATTTCGTCAAGCTCTTGCGATTGCAAATATGTGTCTCCAAGACGAAGCCAACACGAGACCTCTGATTTGTGATGTTGTTACAGCTCTTGAGTACTTAGCCGTGCCGAGAGATGATGAAGATACAGTTAGCACATCAGAACCAGAGGATAGTACTGATGAGTTGTGTCTCAAGGACTTAACAACGGAGGACTTAGCAACAGAAACTAATTGTGTCATAAGATGAAGTACTCTTTTTTCCTGTTTTACCATTTTTTTCTCCAGCCAAGAAAAGCAGAAAAAAGACAGCCTTTTTAGCTTTTGCTGATTGTAGACTTCTGTACTTTTTGATGTTTGAGAAATATAAAAGATTTTTTTGAGTTTTTGACAAGAAATTCTAGTTCTTAAATTCCAGTCAGGAACCATGAGTAGAAAGCTAAAGAAAGCTGATAGATCAAAGCTACATTAATTTTATTTCATCCTCGTATCTGCTACGACCGACCTCAAGATTCCAGTAGCTAGAGAGTCAATCCAGAATCTAGAGACGGCTGGTTCAGAATGAGTGTGATCTTATTATATGTATATACATTCAAAATGCTTTTTCGCATATGTGTATATACTTACACAGTTAGGGCATGAAGTACAGATTCAGTAAAAACCACAGAACCTGTTCTAAATCCGCCTCTATGTTACTGAACCGGACTAGTCCCTTCTTTGTAATGATATCCTCTGGAACCATAAAACATATTGCGGTAAGACATTTGTCGATTCTTCTCTTCTTTTTCCATTTCATCATACAGGATCTGAAACTATGCCAACAACTGCAACCACAGGAATCCATTTTCATATAATTATTCGTCTTCTGAGATTCAATAAAAGCCCAGTTACATTCCAATTCAAGTTTTCTGAAATACTCTCTGTCTTTCCTCAGAAGTGATCCTATGCTCCCCCTTGCTCCAACCTCCACCAGATCACTTGTATTCATTTTATTAAGAGACCTGTTAGCAATGCTGCTAGCTTTGTATAACATCTTCCGTCTTTGGATGTTCTTTTCTTCTGTTTCCAACAGAGGAAGGGAAGTCTTGGCACAACACGTAAAGTTGACAAGTTGCTTCCAGTGTGACCTACAGGTTACAAATTCGAGTTGTGAAATCAACCACTGATGCGTGCCTTAAAGTAGGCCGTTTACGTCACACTCTCTTGAGGTGGTGCCTTTATCCCCAACCCTACATGAGCGTGAAATGCTTCGTGCAGACAAACTGTACTTTTTCAATAGAGCCTTGTGAAGGCCTCTTGTTCATGAAAAAAAAATGGTAGTTCAAGTGATGCTGCTGGCTTTGTATCACATCTTCGTCTTTTATGTTCTTTTCTTCTTGTTCGTGAAAATAAAGATGTTAATTTAGGTTTTTGTTATTGTTGGGATCTGATAATTTTTTTTTGCTTCAAGGAGAATTATACATATGCTTTAGTTAAAAGCCAAGACTCTTGCATAGTTATGTTTGCAAAAACTACTTGTCTAGAAGATAATTTGGGGTAAACTTAATGTGTTGCGTCTGTGCTCCTTAGCAATCAGTAAATCTGCATTCTTTACATAATATTTTTACGACACAACCCAGTGTAATCCCAACAACAGGAGTCTGGGAAGGCGGAGGTGTGCGTAGATCTTATCCTTATCTTTATGAGATAGAGAGGTTATTTCTGATAGACCCTCGGCTCTTAACTTGTTTGGCTTAACTGATTACAAGTAGCTGGGTCTAGCTTGTTTGGCTTAACTGATTACAAGTAGCTGATATGCATTGTTTCCCAACTAATGTCAAACTCTGATACAACAAGAAATATTCGCATATTTGGAAGTCTTCATAAGGTACCAACAAATGTTACAGAAGAAATAAGTGAGAATAAACAATGACAAGAATGTTGCGATCTCAGGAAAGTTGGAGTCAATTATAAAAATCTTCAATGTTTATGTCGCTCCATTTAATAAGACAGTTTCACTTTCCAATTATAATAACAATAACTGAAGAATAATCCTGTTCATTTTGATACATTTCTCATCAGAACTCCAGGCTCTTTGCAGCTAAATCAAATATTTGCTCCAGCTCCTGTTTTACTTTATTACCAGCAAAAATAAAATTAACGGCATTCCTAGCCAGTTGGAACATCTCCCTCTTTTGTATACCTTTATAATGTAAGACGTAGGTTTTAGAGAGAGCATAATCTAGAACACTACTAGGTACGTCTGCATAAAGTAATACCTACCAAAACTAGAAGAGGCAAGGCTATACTCGCCAGATACGCTGGTAGAGAACACCCCTGAGTCGTCAGTGCAGAGGACAATGGGCTGTCCACTTATATATAAATCGGCTGCAAGTCAGAGCTAAGGTTATGCACTTGGTTCAAAGTATTTAGTGTCATAAGAAACAACTTCGTCAAAGATGACGAGTAGCAACAGGACAGGAGGGATAGTGGACTGAAGGTTTACATTTCTGCTTCTCATTACATTTAGATACAGCAAAAAGTATAAACTAAAGATAATCAGAAACCTCACCAAAATGATGAATATCCACCGAAGATATTGTTTCAGTCCTGATGTTGGAAGTCAAGCAAATTTCAACCTACGATGACATAGAAAACAATGTGACAAGACCAGAAGGATCAGTAGGCAAAGAGAATTTCAATCCACCACCAAAAAAGATTCTGCATCTTGTTGGTCTCAGTGTTAACAAAAGCGAATAAGCAAAAAACCTATAAGCTCTATTGAAGCTTTAACCGCTGTTAAAGCATTAAACACAAATAAAGCATAGACTTCAATGAAAGATGGAGCACATGGAGGGAAAAAAACAAATATGTATGTTTAGTCCAAGACTAGTAATAATAAGCATAAATAACAAATATAATGGACAAGGAAGTTGAAAAAAGGAATTACAATAAAGTGAATATCAATTGTTTAGTATCTACCCTTCAAGAGAGGCGCATTGGCAACAAAAAGTGTGTTAGGGCTTTGATGACGATGCTAGAGCTCACATTATGCGGGGTGAAACACTCAACATGTTTTGTGACTCACTTCAAGGCTTAAGCTCACTTAAGCATGCCTTTGACAACGCTAGGTGGTACTCTAGATGGAAACATCCAGCAGTTTTCTTTACACAGCAAATACGCAGGGTAATCAAGAAAAAGGAGAAATATCATCTCGTATACAGTCCTCTAGGGTAGGAAGGAAATTTGGTCAAGTATTTGCTCAATCATTGATATGCGTGACTGTATTGTATAAAAAAAGAATGTCCTAGAACTCTGGAAATGCACATGCAAAATTTCTAACCGGTATCTTTAAGGATTTTAGCTTTGCCCATTCTTCATCTCCAAAGCAACAAGCATGACCAATTCTTGCAGGAAGAAAATCTAGCATTGCATTGATTTCCATAAGATTGGGTACCTAATAGCACTAAGTACCAAATACACCAGTCAGAGAGATAACGGTGTGATACTGATAAAAGCTGGACAAACTAGTGAAGCCACATGCACCTCGCCACAGTGAAGGGTAATGAGAAGTCCTTGCTCTTTAGCAAACTCTAAAGCAGGAAGAAAAGTTAGCCTACAAGACAAAAAGTATCAAAAAACTCAAACCTTTTTAGACTATTGACAATGCAAGGCAAGAATAATATGCAATACAAAATCTTTTATGAGCAAAATAGTACCATTCACCAATGACAGGATTGCCAGAAAGGTCAATACCCACTACTCCCAAATGTCTCATTTCCAGAGCAAGCTTAACCTTCACCAACCACAAAGAAGTTAGCAAGCCATGGACTGTAAGGTCTATATATATACCTTCAGCCTCTTTATGCATCAGATTTGAGGAACATACAGTTTCCATTGCAGCTTCTGTTGTTTCACGACGATCAATACTGAGTAGAAGTCTGACGTATATTTTCCTTTTTCCTGATCCATTGCTTGCACCATCATTGCTCCGAGCATAAATACCGGCATTAGCAGGATAATCAAAATTAGGTTCATTAAAAATATCAACTTCAACAGAAGTAACAGCCCTTAAACCGTCTAAAACCGCTTCCATATATGACTTCTTGTTCATCCCTTTGGAGACATTTTTCTGCATTCAGAAAAGACATATATCAAAAATAAGATCTATACATATCATAATAGTCTTTTATGAATGAGCTAGAACAGTACATATGTGAAGGATCCTTGTGGAGGTCTGAACTGTTGATGCAGCTGTTGGTATCTTAGGTGGGTCCTTCACAATATCATATATAGAAAAACTCCACTTTTACATAACAACATCACAAGGAGAGCTTTTATAGGTGTGAAGAAACACTCGTAGACATGCACCTAATAAATGATTTAAAACACACACTATGAACTTAGCCACAATAACATAAGAGTCATACCTAGATAATAAGAAAGATAACAAACCTAGGATAACTAAAAAGACACATGATCCTAAACAGCAACGTCAACATCAAGAATTTTATCATGTTTCTCTGAAAATAAGGATTTACCAGCAAAGACATCTTTTAGGTGAACTTAACAGCTTTTCCAACTAATCATTTTCCTTTTAAGTAAGTACAAAATACATGGAATTAAATGCGTAAGAAAGCATTTGCATCATATTTCCTGCTTTTATACCCTTCCACAAAATAATTATCTCGAAAAACTAGTGGTAATAAGCTAAATGAAGCTAAAATCAAAGCATAATGTCAAGTATCTATTTTCACTTAATTTAACTGAGCTATGCTTGCTAAATTTGATTCCAAATGCCAAGACAACAAGGCTGATGGTTGACTTATCATAATTCTCTCAATTTATATATCCATTGTAACAACAAGCACAATAATGCCCTAAATTAGGAGCCTACTGATCAAGCTGATGTTAAAGTTCAAGTACCTTGGGAGTTGTCCTTAGCTCCAAGTATACAACATTTTCAGCAGCAAAATCTTCAATTACCTATTTTCATAGTGACAACAAAAAGAATCAAATAATTGCAACATTCATTGCATGTTATGAAAGTTTCAGCTACTGCACAATAGGGTACCTCTTTAGTAATTCTGGTTACAGTTTCATGGTCAGTTGTAATAATGTGAATCAAATCAAACAATTTGAACACTTCGGTAAGGGAACGATCATCTGAATCACCCAAAGGTAAGCTCAAGGCAAGTTTCAAGATACTCAAAAGGAAGTTAAAAAAAGGAGCTTGAAATATTACTATATATCAGCTTATGCTTTAAGATAACATGCTCCACATCAAAAATATGAAAAACACAAGAAGAATATTGTCTTACCTTTTAAGATAACATGCTCAACATCAGGAAAACGTACGAGTCCCTTATCACCCACTTCTCTAGCAAGTTCCCTGCAGAATAAGATTGAACCACAGAGAGGTTATTGGAAAATACAACTAAAGCAAGACCAATTGCCAACTCAGAACTCAAAAAAGGGAATTCCAAGAAAAACAAGGTAATTGATGGATAACTTGTAGTCTAAGTCTAGTCGAACTCCCTCAACAGGTAACAACAAAATTCATTGCTTAATGGTATGTCCCTAGTTAAGAGTCTCACATCGGAAAAGGGATGGGTAATTGGTCTACTTATATCGACTTGGACAATCCTCCTCTCATGAACTAGCTTTTAGGGTTGAAGTCATCTCCTACTCCAATACACTTAGGGGTCGTTTGATTTGGAAATAGTTATCTTGGGATAATTGGATTACCCGGGATAACTTATCCCACCATGCATATGGGATAACTTATCCCATCACTATGGTGTAAATGGTGGGATAAGTTATCTCGGTATTAACTAATACCTCCAACCAAACATGGGATAAAATAATCTTTTATTTTATCCCGGGACTACTTATCCTTTATACCTCACATCAAACGACCCCTTAAAGTTACTCCCTCCGTTCCATTTCATTTGGCCATGTTGACTTGGCAATCCCCTTAAGAAATTATTTATTAGACGTTTATTTTTTTTATTAACCGTGATGTACATGCTAGTTTGCGTGCACCTCGACTAATTTCACGAGATACCTGCAACCTCCCAACAGCAACAGGTAGCAACAGGTATCAGGTAACTCTGTCCACCAAGGCTAGAATAAATGAAAAGAAATCGCCTAGTGTTTGTCTCTGTTGTGAATTGAATCTGAGACCTCATGGTGCTCAACCAACTTCATTGAACCACTAGGCTTGGGTGCATTTATTAGAGGTTTATTTTATTAAACAAACCTGATGTAGGTGTTTGGCCATGAAAATCAAATTTTTTTAGAGTTGGAGTTGGAGTTGTGTTTGGCCATGAAGATAAACTGGAGTTGTTGTTTTTAGGGTTGTGCATCGGTCGGTTCGGTTCGGTTTTATATGTTATTGGTTCGATTTTCGATTTTTAAATATTTAAAATCAATAACCAACCAATAAGATATTTTCTTATCAGTTTCGGTTTATCGGTTTTTGGTCCTTAACGGTTCGGTTTTCGATTTAACTAATAAGAAAATACTTATAAAATAGAAATAGTAACAACTAACATAAAAAAACAAAATCTTAGTTACCGCCAAAATCCTACACAATGCATTTTAATTTACAAGAATCTTCAAACTTGAACTGAACGATAGTTAGAAAAAAAAATTAAATCCTAATTGTTGGAAGCTAAAAATGCTTCAAGCTTTTCAATATGATAATAGCTGAGCTTTATATTGTGCCTTTGTTGCCCTGACTAGGTTAATATTTTGTGAATCACTGAATTGTGAATAAATATATATATGCATATACATATCTATCTATCTATCTATCTATTTCTCTCTCTCTCTCTCTATATATATATATAGAGATAGATAGATAGAGATTTAAATATATAACATAAATAGGGATAAAACAATAACTTAGTGTATCCTTATTGGGTTATCGATTTAAACGATAACCCAATAAGCTAAAACCGAAACCGAACTGTTTACCCAATAAAAATTTTTATAAAACCAATAAAAAATCGTTAACCCAATACCAATAACATTTTAATCGGTCGGTTTGGTTTTTGCACACCCCTAGTTGTTTTTTTACTTTTTGTAAGAGAATTGGAAGTGAAAACAAGTTTCGCCTTGGAGTTGTATTTGGAATTCTTATTGCCAAACACCACTTTTGTAATAAATGAAAAAAGAAATTGAAAAAAAAGAAAAAAATTCTCATGGCCAAACGGGGACTATAATTATGCTTTGGAAATTAAATTTTACTATAAATAATTTATATAGTAATTAGATGATAAAGGTAGTATTAGAAGAACATGATAAACTTCTCTTGATTTCATAAATTAGACAACTATATTGAAACAACTTTTTCTAGTGAAGGGGCCAAGTAAAATGAGAAGGCGGAAGTACAATGTAAGATTTTGGAATTGAAAAACTTACTAAATATATAAAAAGACGTTCTTTGTGGGACAGGTCAAAAAGGAAAATAAGACACTTAAATTGGGAGAGAGGGTCTAGCAAAGATGGGAGAGAAGAAAAAAAGATAAATGGTTCCATAAGTGTAGAAGTAGGTTCAATTTGATCAAACAATGGAGTTAATGTTCCTTCAAGTTTGCAATAGGGGGTCACACATCTAGTTCATGACTAACACAGAACGCCAGTAGCAAAACACTGTGCATAAAGGGAAGCTTTAAAAAAAACACGCATTAGCAAGGTTACCCTGTATCTATGTAGGTGGTAAATGCGTCTGGTGAGCAACAATTGCAGATTCCACAGCCAATCTGCCATAGTCTACACTTGTTTATCCAAATGGATGACCTTGCCATCAAGTTGCGTTAGTCAATCCTTGAGTGTTTCAGTAGCTTCATAATTGCAACATAGAAATTATCGTACGTCAAATAACATATAAAAGTGTTGTTGGTTTTAGAAGATGAAATGTCTAATGTTTTTTCACTCGGAGAACTTACTGGATTGTCGATAGCAAGAAGTTAGTTGACGCGCGCAACATGGGAAAAGTCCTTAAAATAAAATAAAGGAAAGAGAATTTTATCATTGATGTGAACGTGATGCTGATAGTTTTGTGTTAATAATGTAACCATAATTGGCATTAGTTGTTGTTGAGACAATACTTATCAATATATGAAAAATAAGATCGTCAATTCCTCTAAGTACCCAATTATATTGTGATATGCAAAGAACCTTCTCGTTTGTAGGACCTTTAGTTTTCTTTTGTTTAGGAATGCAAAGAATGGATTTTGAACTTAACCCCAAAAGCTAGCTTATGTGGGCAGGATTATTCAAATCCATATAAGGAGACCAATTACCCATCCCTTTTCGATGTAGGACTCTTAACATTCCCCGCACACCCAGACCTCGTTAACTGAAGCTTAGAGAATATAATATGGGGACCCAATATCACTAAATAAAGATTTGGGGATAGGTCTGGCTCTGATACCATGTAAGAATGGATCTTTGACCTTTTTTTTAAGAGAATTAAAGGCTCAAATAATGTTTAAGAAAAAAAATATAAAAAATTAAAACTCTAATTTGGTGCTTAGATAATGCTATCAATAAGTTCCATTGCTCTTTCCACCAATAGTTCTTCATACCCAAATAGACGTTTCTTCCTTCATATAGTCCAAGATACTCTTTGTGCTCAGAATCGTTGATTGTTGACTCGCTCCATGTGTCATGTGGATCATTATATTGTCCAGTTTACAATTCGTAGTAAGCAATAATCAAAACACCAGCAAAAATCAACTCAACTTCATTGAACGGATAGACTAAAAGATAGTTGTGATGGTAAATATTTCTAATTAGTATGACTATTTCACTTAGACGACGATACCAATAATTTAACTTTGTTACACCGGGGTTGGGGTTACTCTTGTCGGATACAAAATGCATCAAAACCTTACCTAAGGGACTCCCAAGAGAAATTTTAAAGTTCAATCTCCTACGCATACATTTTAAAGTTTGGTATTGCAATGAGTCATTTTTCCGACAACATCCAACATTACAAAATTGGAAACAAATTTAAGGTAACCTTATTCATTTTGAGTTAAAATTTAAGGATTCAACATCCACAATGAATGTTAGTACACTAGAGCACCAAAACTTAATGGATATTGAAAAAATTATATATACATTGAATGAAATCAACTCATCATGGCTCATAAAGTAGCATGATCTTAGGATATACAAGAAAAATGGAGTAATGATTTTCGAAAAAAAATATCTTCATTTAGTATTTGGTTGACTAACAAGATAAACATGATATGCGAAATATTTACGGTGATGCTATTAAGTGTATTGGAATAGGAGATGACTTTAAAAAAAAATTCAAACAAATAATTTCGAGGTTGTAGACAATCCGCAACTCCGGAAAGCGCCATCGAAATTTGCATGATAGAGTTTATCTAAGAGCAGACCAAAATATTCGTTTATACAATTTTTTATTCATGGCTGTTAATGACAATACTTTTAAAGAACACCTCAAACACTTTCAAAAGTTAGTTGCAGGCGTCATTTTCAAATATGAACTACCTGATGAAGTAACGTCATGTGAAGTTAAGGAATTCAATAGTTTGTTCAAGCATTTCACTTCAAAAAAGAAAAGAACTTTTCAAAAAAAAAAAATATACATTATGGTTGCATAGATCACCCTTGCTTTGGAACTCTTTTCAAAAGACAGCCTTTTTTAACAAGTTGATTGTTGCTTTTGAAAACAGTTCCGTAAATATGCGTAGGAGGATGGACTTACAAAATTCATCCTGGAAGTCCCTTACTTGAGATTTTGATGCATTTTGTCCCTAACAAAAGTAACTCCAACCCCGGTACAACAAAGGTAAATGATTGGTATTGTCGTCCAAGTGGAATAGTCGTACTAATTAGGAATTTTTACCATCACAGCTATCTTTTAGTTGATCCGTTCAATGAAGTTATGTTGATTTTTTCTGGTCTTTCGAATATTGTTTACCATGAATGATTAACTAGACAACTAAAACTCACCAATTAGTGTTACCCCACCTAGTAACTATCAAGTTAATCAATTAATGATTCACACTGCACATGGAGCGAGTCAGCAATCAATGATTCTAAGCAAAAAGAGAATCTTGGATTAAATGAAGAAAGAAACATCTATTCTGGGATGAGGAACTATCAATGGAAAGAGCAGGTGGAAAGAGCAGTAGAATTTATTGATAGCGTTATCGAAGTATCAAATTAGAATTTCAATTTTTTATATTCTTTTTTTTAGACAATATTATGAGTAAGATTTCTTTTTGGGGGTTTTGATTGAACCTTTGTAGGGTGAATTCTTGATACGATTTTTATATCATTGAGCCTTTTAATTCTCTAAACAAAAAATAGACCCAATATTCACTCTTTACATGATACCAGAGCCACACCCATTCCAAATCTTAGTTCACCGATGTTGGTCCTCCATATTATATTGCTCTCTCCAATTAACGAGGTCTAGGCATGTAGAGAAATGTTAAGAGTTCCACGTCGAAAAAGGGATGGTAATTGGTCTCCTTATATGGACTTGAACAATCCTCCCTCATGAGCTAGCTTTTGGGGTTGAGTTAGGCCCAAGTTCCATTCTTTACATCCCTAAACTAAAGAAAACTAAAGGTCCTACAAAATAGAAGGTCCATTACATATCACAATATATTTATATGGATAATAATTTGAGGAATAGACATCCTACTTTTTATATGTTTATAAGTATTGCCTCAGCAATAGCTAATGCCAATTATGTTTACTAGCACGTGAAACTATCAACATCACATTCACATCAATGATAAAACTCTTTCTTATATTTTTCTTTAAGGACTTTTTTCTCAGGTTGCACACCTCAACGAATTCCTTGCTAGAGACAACCCAATAAGTTCTCCAAGTGGAAAAACATTAGACATTTCATCTTCTGAAACCAACACTTTTTATGTTATTACGTACAATAATTTCTATGTTTGTAATTATGAAGCTACCACACAAGGAAACACTCAAGGATCGAGTGACACAACTTGATGGCAAGGTCGACCATTCAGACAAACAAGTGTAGACTATGGTAAAAAGGTTGTGGAATCTAGAATCATTAGTGACCAGATACTCGCTAATGAGTACTTACCACTAGCACAAAAACCAGGTAAGCTCGCAAATAAGTTTTTTTTTAAAAGCTTCCCATTATGCATAGTGGTTTTGCTATTGGCCTTCTTGGTTAGTCATGAACTAGATTTCACCCCCTTTTGTAAACTTAAATGGAACATTTACTCTATTCTTTGATCAAATTAAATCTACTCCTACACTTATGAAACCATTTATCTCTTTTTCCCTCCCACCATTACTACAGCCTCTATCCTAATTTGAGTGTTATTTTCCTTTTTGACCTGTCCCAAAGAGATAGTCCCTCTCTAGTAAGTTTCCCAATTCCAACTTCTTACATAATAACTTTAAGATAACAAGATTTAAAAGATTATATTGATTTAAGACCATAAAATTCAAAAATCTCTTTCTTAAATTCTGTGCCCTATCAAACTAACACACTTACATTCAGACCGAGGGAGTTAACCACCCAACAAAAATCTCACTCTTTTTTAAACTCTGTGTTCAATCAAACTAAGATACTTAAATTGGGACGAGGCAGTAAAAAGAAAACAAACCACCTGATTTCATCCCCTAACATAAAAGAGGAGAAAACAAGAATAACACCCAAGAATCTCTTCTTCATTTTTTTTCCAAGAATCAAGGAAGAAGTGAACAGGTAGGACTATCTACTTAAAACATTTGTTCCCAAGAAATCAACATACACAAATATTATTTGTACTACTTTCCAAGAACAAGGGAGTATTGATAAGAAAGAGAGAACATACAGTAAAGTGGAGTCTCTGATAGAGCCATTAAGGTGGGCGTGTAGTTCAATTTTTGGCATTGACACCCACCAATCCATATCTCCCATGTTCTTGAGCCTAGCAGAATAAATGGCGGAATTTACAAGAACTGCACTTGGGTTCGGGGCTGGATATTGTTGCAGATAAGTACAAAGTGATACAGAGAAAGATATTGATACTACTTACCATGTGACTAGTTAGCAGAAGCCCGTACAAAGACGACATCTATTCTAAATTAGTATCCATACCCTGAAGGATGCACAAAATTAAAAAAATCTTAATAGTTTGAACATAAGTTTTATTAAAATATAATTATCATCTTCCTTTTTAATAAAATATATTTAATAATATATACTTAATAAAATATTTTATTTTATTTTTTGGTCCCCACAGCCAGCAGCCGGCAGCCGTGAGACTAATCTTTCATTCCTCTATCAGCGCACTAAACGATAGAAAACTGGCCACAGAATTTACTCTATTCACCAGAAGAGGGGATCAAACCCCCGATCTCTTACTTAAGGGACATGGCGCTTAACCAATAAAATATTAATACATATGCACAATCATCAAATAACATTTTAATACAATTAAATACTATAATTATATTGTTTTTTTATACCACCATTTCAAAATATATCATGATTCTAATTATTAAAAAATTCATTGTCAATTTCTTCTCATGTTATTCGAATTGAATTACATCCACCTTAGGATGAAGCTTATTTTGCTGAAAATAAATAAGAATGTGTCAAATTTAAGAAAATATGTATAATCATGTGACATGGGTACTCGTTGTAAAATAAGACTTCAATACTTTGAATTTGAATTGTTCAATCTTTAATCATCTTTAAGTTCACTGCTATAATTGATTTCTAATTATTGTTATGTTTACTGGACGTTCTATTTCATCTATCTGGATTACAGTCTCCTAAAATTCACATTCATTTTTTTAAAAAAAAAATCTCATAATAATGTTTTGCCACATATTATACATATTGTATTCACATTTTAAGTCATCTGTCATATGTATTTAAATGTTTATGTTTAAATAGGTCTTATAATTTTTGTTTTATATTAACTCTTTCTTTGTGTTCTTTTATTTACTGTTACTACGTTACCCACTACTTAATATTGTGAGATCAAAATATAACTTTAATTTAATTGTTACTTGATTTGATATTCTTATCTATTAATCTCTTTTAATATAAAATTCGTAAATATAAATTATCCATACACCTAAACTTAGTCATCTTTAAAACATTATTCTATTGATTGAGATTATTTCATTAATTACATTTAACAATAATATTTTGAAGTATCATTTACTCATGTTATTTTCTAAAATAACAAAAATTATAAATATGGTTACATTATCATTCCAAGTTAGTTTTTAATCCATTTACATCACCCCTTAAGGCGAAGATCGTCCTTCCTCAAATAGTCTAACAATTTTTGCTACATTATTTTCAAAAGTTACTTTCTTATAAACTATTATAATGTTTTTATTATTTTATTATACATCAATTTTTTCATTTTGATATTTGAATATGTAACCTTCAGTATTTCACTTATAATGCAAATAATGTTATATTCTATTTTAAGATGTGGTTTTGAATTCATCTAAAGTATAATAAGAACTTGTATATTTTGATCATCTCCCTTTTCATGTACATGATTTTTTCCTAATATAACAATTTTGTTAATTTATTTCCATTTAGTTTTTTTACATAATATCATATATAATATAAATACTGCCAAATTCATAACTAATTTTTTATTTTGAGTTCGTCTTTAGTATTTTAAAAAAATCATTTTACTTATCATAAAGTATATTAGTGTTTTTAATAATCTTGTTTTATTATTTCGTGTAATAAGCACTAATAATTTTCTTATTTATAATTGTTTAAAATTCCTACATATAAGTACTTTTAGCTACTTTATCTTTTAATTTAAACTCAAACATTTTTAACCTTTTAAATCAAATCCAATCTGAATTAAATAGGTTGGATTGAATTATGAATATTCTTATTTTAATAATCCAACGAATAATGGAAGTAGTTTAAAAATAAGGGTGTGAAAGTTATTGAATTTAAAATTTTAAATTATTTATCTTTTAATTAAAAGAGTGAATACATAAATACATACTCCGTATTTACATTATTCTAATTCAAAAAAATATATATATATATTGTGAGATATATAAAGAAAACTACTACTATTACTTAATTGACAATAAGAAACACCGGGAAACTTATCATAAATTATAATTGTTCATATTTTTGTATGTGGTAAGTATATTTAATGAAAGTATATGAAATTTCAACTTTTCTCGAAGAATTTCTCCACTTATCCTCCCGCTCTCTACTTTGAATATAACTTGAGCATCACTTTATCGGTCTTCTCTTAAATGGTAAAATATGTTTCGCGCTATTTCTTTGATGTTGTAATTACCCATAGATTAAATCACGTATTGTATTGATTAAGAGGAGGGGAATGAGGAATAAAGAAAGTGAGAGCAGTCGATTTTTATCCACATATGTATTCAAAAGCTTTATATTTGAATTTAGAAAAAAAAAAAAATATACGGACATTGATCATAAAAATAGGAATTTTTCAAAAATAGCGGCACTTTGCTATAAAATTCTTCTTTCATAGTTACATTTTAGATAATTATCATTTATAACCGTTGTATTCGATTTTCAGCCGATGTATTCACTTTTATTCAGTGGTCTGTATTCATATAAAATATAAATGCACTACATATTTAGTTTCGCCAAAAATACTACCATTATTTTTCTCTTTTTCGTGTTTTCCCTATTTTTTTTGTCTTTTTTTATTTTTATTTTTTCCTATTTTTATTTTTCTCGTTTCTTTCTTTTTGTTTTTTCTCTTTAATGTCTAACTTCTATTTCTCTTTCTTCTTTTTTCTTGTTTGATTTTTTTTGTTTTCTTTTTTTGTACTTATTTTCTTTATTATTATTTTGTTCTATTTTATATTTTTTATATTTTAAAAAAATATGACTAGTCGAGTACAAGTCATGGATGATAACGTAAATACCATAATTGTTTATCTTACACCGTCATTTATATTTTTGTATTCTTTGATACAACTCTATTGTATTTGTATTTTAAAATTTGCGCTTGATTTATATTTTATAGTTCGCATGTGTATTTGTATTTTCTAGTTCACACTTATATTTGAATTTGTATTTGTTAGTTTACACCATCATTTACATTTTATATAATTCACACTTGTATTTTAAAGAACTGTTTTGTATTTGTATTTTATAATTGACTACATATTATACTGAATTATATTTATATTATGGTTTTATTGTGTTTGTATATTTAGATTATATTTGGATTATACTTGTATTTGTATTCTATTTTTGTCGATGCCTTTTATTTTTAAAGAAGTATTTTGCATTTGTATTTGTAAGTTGATTGCATATTGTATTTAGCTGTGACTATGTACAATTTATCATTTGTATACAAATAAGTAAATGCATTAATTGTATTTTCTTGATTCTAAAATATATAAATATGTAATGTATCATTTGATACAAATGTACCATTTTGTATTCGTATATCAAATTTATCATTCATATTTGTAAATAAACAACTGTCACTCGATACAAATACAATTACAAACAAATGAAACAAATGATTTTTCAAACACAAATACACTATGTATTTGTATATATTGTATTTGTATAAAAAATTGAATTGTGTTTATCTGTATCAATAAATACAACTCATATCAATAATACAAACAAGTATTTGTAGAAAGAAAATCAATCGTTCTTTTTCAATAATTAAAAAATACAAATGATAGTTCGCACTTGTATTTGTATGTTATAGTTCGTATTGATATTTGTATTTTATAGTTCACACTTGTATTTGTGTTTGTTAGTTTGCACAAATGAAAAGAAAAAAAGAAGAAGAAGAAAAATGAGAAAAAAAAGAAGGAGAAAAATACAACAACAACAAAAAGAAAAAGAGTACTAGAAAAAAAAAAGAAAAAAAAGGGAGAAAAAATGAAAAGGAAAAAAAGAAAAAAGTGAAAAAAGAAAAAAAAGAAAGAGAAAACAAAAAAAAAAAAGAAAAAAGAAAAAATAGAGAAGAAAAACTGAAAAAGGAATAAAAAAGGAGAATAATAGAAAATAGAAAAAGAGTTAAAAGTAATGTATTGATTTTAAGTAATGTATTGATTTTAAAATTTATAAAAATATAGTCGAAAAAGTTATAACCACTACTAACATGTTACTTGGAGTGAAATGTGGAGATATACATGAAAACTTTTAAACACATTTTCACACATAATAATATTCGTACAATTTTTTTCCTGAACTTATGGATTATTGATAACGATAATAACGATAATTTCCACTATTATTCGTACATAATAGCTAACGATAATTGTTATCTATTAGTAATATAGATTATTGAAAGTCTTCCAGAGTCTCACCTTTTCCTGTCTCTTCTTTTCAGTTGTTATAATTTGAATTTGAAAATTTGAGATTATTGAATATGTACAACATTTTTTTTAAAGATACATTCAAGTCAATTTTGTAATACAGAAATTTGAATAGAACAATATCAATTATTATCCTATATTTAAAATTATATAGAAAGATTTTATTTATTTGAGAAGGATATTAAAAATTACAAAGAAAAATATAAGGAAATTGACAAATTATGAAAGAAATTTATAAGAGATAAAAGATATATTCCTATAAATTAACTATTTTAATTTGTATCTGCAAAAGTAAATCAATCTAAATGCATATACATTTAAATCAATCTAAAGACATGATTTCCCCCCTGAATTTGTCCGCTCAACTCACTTTAGCACTTAAACTAAACTTCTGTTTATTTATCCCCTTAACATCTATAAAGTGTATTATTTTTACCCCTCAAAACTGAATATCACTTTCACAACGGAGAGTGTGTTACACTCGCCTACACATCAATGCCACGTCATTGCCACTTAAGAAATTACTATTTTTCTAAAAAAAAATTAATCCCCCATACATTATTATATATTTTTTTAAAAATAAAAAATAAAAATATGTATGTACTATTTTATATATATATATATATATATATATATATATATATATTAAATAAAAAAGGCACCTCCACCCCCTATTTTCTTTCTTCTTCACACCCCCCACCCCATCCGCCCATCCCGCCCTCTCTATGTTTTCTCCTCTTTCAGCCCTCACCCCTACCCCCTACCCTGCAAACGCAAGCCCCCCTCCTCCTCTTCCAGCGCCCCCCCCCCCTAGTTTTTCAATTGAATCTCAATCGTTTTTTCAAAACAAAAAAAAAGTAAAAAAAAAAAAAACTTCATTTTTTTTAAGAAGCCAGGTGGGTCTTCTTCTTCCATAGTTTTGGACCAAAGAAAACATAGTAGATAAATTGCAAATATAACTTTGATTGTGAGGGCTGAAGATTTAATTTTGAAACAACATAATTGCTATGATAATCTCAGACCAATCACATTGTTTGTTAATTATGGTTTCCAAAATCAGAAAAAAGCAAAGCCAAAAAAAAAGCTCCATTTTTTTTCAAAGCTTTCAGCTGAAGGGTGATTTTTTTTTTCTTTTTTTGGTATAAGAATGTTGAATTATTACATCTTAATCATTACATCTTATGTCAGATTAATTACCATCTTGAATGTGTTGATGGAGAATGTGTGTGAGATTGTTAATGGAAAAATTAATGGTCAAAGAAAATGGGTGAAGTTGTTAATGTGGGAATTAATGGTTGAAGAAAATGGGTGAGGTTGTTAATGGAGAAATTAATGGTTGAAGAAAATGGAAGACATTGTTAATGGAGGAATTGATGGTTTAAAGAAAATAAGTATTGTTGTTCTTGATCAATTGGAGAAGAAAAGAGTGTAAGGTGTGGGTGTGGGTTGCCATGAGGGGGTTTGGGGGCATTGAAGAAGAAGGATATTTTTTTTAATGTATATTAAAATAAAAAGTGGGATTATATCAGTTTTTAATTTAAAAAAACGCGGTTTTTTTTCCTTTTTAATAAATAAACGCGCCCCTTTTTAAAAAAAATGTCACGTCAGCGTTAGGGGTCAAACAAATACACTTTAAAGATGTTAAGGGGGGTAAATAAATAAAAGTTAAGTTTAAGTGCTAAAGTGAGTTTAGGGGACAAGTTCAGGGAGGAAAAGATGTTTTTTCTTTAAAATAAACCAATGAAGTATAACTTAATGCCACTAAATAACACTCTCACCCAAGAAGAAAGTGCATAATCATCCATCTAACATATATGAAAATGCAAAAAAAAAACGCCTTTGTATTTTATAAACTAAACTAATCAACAAACAAAAAAGTGATAAGAATCTATAGTATATGAATTTTGAGAGGATTCCAAGTAGATTATGAAATTACAGTCGTTTATCATACAATTATATGCTCCTTTCTGAATAATAATTTTGATTCCTTTCTATAAAACTTACTGATTTGCTTATTTGCATGAAACTAAAACCTTAATTCTCCAAATCCCTGTCAGTCACAACATTGACTATGAAATCTTTTCTTGGTCATTTTCATCACATACTTTTCAGCCAAAATAAATCGATGGTTTTCTAAGCACCCTTCAAGGACTAACTCGTAGTACCCAAACCAACATGCAGACTCTCATTTGTTAAAAAAAAAAAATAAAGCATACGTGTCGATAGTTTTAAAACCTACAACTTTAAAATTGAGCACATTAATTCAAAAAATTACTACAACTAGATTCAAAATTAGTTGTTTTGCATTTTTTTAGATCGGGCCCTTTTTATAGGAATTTTATGGTGCTTATACTTGCCACTCTAAGAGGCTTTTTGCCTCTACTATTATCTATATACATATAAGATTAACCAGTCTCAATTTAATGTTTTAAAATTTCCTAGTTTCTTGGGGGTTTAGGCCACAGGTGATAAAAGAGTTTTAAAATGAGCTGTAGGTGACACAAGTCTTAATTATTAGTTGGAGGTAACAATTACTTTATTATGGATTAATAAAGTTGGGGAAGTTTGAAAATAATTCACAAGTTTTTAAATTTACACTTTGATCCCAATGTATACCTAAAATAACTGAAATCAGAGGGAAAAAAGGCGTCTTTCTCTCTCTTATCATCCATTGTTGTTTTCTCTCTCTTAGCGATTTTTATTGTTAATTATTTCTATTTCTGCTACTTTATTCATCATCTTCTGCTTCATTATCATCATCTTCTACTTCATTATCATCGTCATCTTCTACTTGTCGACCATTTGTTGTTGTTGGTACAACGCTACTATTGCGATTTGACCAATTTCTTAGGTCAAATTTTGTTTACTATATCACTTTCCATTTTGGCATTATTTCATAGGTGACTTTGGTAAGTAAAATTATGATTTTTATTCGTATTTGTCATCTGGGTACACTTCTGTTTTTTCAACAATTGATAGAACCCCAATTATAAATCCAGCATAAGCGCCTACAATTTAAACAAACCAATCATCTGGTGCATTAGATGAGTAATCTGTTGCATCAGAAGATTTATCTTTTGCATCAAACTGTTTATCTGTTGCATCATCGTATTATCTATTGTATCAGGATGTTTATCTGTTGCACCAGACTAATTATCTATTACATCAAAATATTTATCTGTTGCACTAGACTAATTATCTGTTGCAACAAATTTAATTTGTTTGAAACAACACAAATCAACCCCTGCCACAAACCCAACAGATGACCAATATGTTTTCAACGCTTGTTATTGCTACTGGATTCAAAATTATTCCTCACATCCAATTACCCATCCCAAATTTCATAATTCGATTTCTTATTTTACTTGTCTTTTTTATTAATCAAGAAAAGATTCAAAAAAATCCATGTTTACCATTTGCATTAATAATTTTTTCTTTAAATTAAAATGGAAACATCATTTAATAGGGGGACTATACGCCGACGACGTTAAAAGCTTTCTTCTCTTATGAAATTTCTATTGAATAGCAAACAATGGTTATTCAAACATGTCTAATGTCCCACCAACTGATCAGTGGGTTATGGTAAATTAGACATGTTATTAATTATTTTTCTTAATCAATGTGGCATCTCAATTTGGGACGGATAATTTGAGACGGGGGGAGTACGAATTAAAACGTCAGAGCCAACCAAAGCAACAAACTAGTCATCTGTTGAAACAGACTATTTATCTGTTGTATCAACTTTTTATTTGTTGCAACATAAGTAATTTGTTTTGAAAAACACATCAACCCTAGCCACAAACCTAACAGATAAATCTTGCTATTGCTATTGGATTCTAAATTATTCTTTTTTATGTTGAATCGTCGACATGTTTGTTGAAAAAATAATAGACAGAATAAAAATTAAATATGGATTAAAACGTCAAAGATCAAACATAATTTATTTATTAAATAAAAACAAATAAAAATACATATAATAGACTAAAAAAAAATAATAGTCTAATTATTATTATTATTATTATTATCAGCATCATCATTGCCAGCCGGTCAATCTTCAACTGAAAGTAGCAAGGCCCTCCTCAGCCTGCGTATCTCGCGGATCATTCTTGATCTAACTTCTCCCAGTTCCCATTGCAGATCACGACTTGATTCCGAAGTTCATTCACGGCGTCTTGCAAAAAAGCAACGTCAGTCATAATCTTATCTTCTAGAGTGTAATATGAAATACGAGATGCAATAAATAAATAGAGTGTATTTGAATGAATGATTGAGTAAGGAGGGACCTATTTATAGAGGATTGAATTTGAATGAGAGGTAAAAAGGCGCGACTATTCATCTCCATACATTAATTACATTTTTGATTAAATTAAGAAAATAAATATTGTGATATAAGTCATGACTTTTCAGATTATTATTATTAACTAGTTCTTTTGAAGAACCAGTTTTATTGAGTTGTGGCAACAGATTCTATATCTGTTGCACCAGATAACACATCTGTGAGAACAGATATATTATCTGTTGCAACAAATATAAAATATGTTGCATCAGATAACATATTTGTTGCAACATATAATCTAATTGTTCACCTCTATTTATTAATTACATTTTTTATGTGAAAAGTCATGAATTAATTAAATTAAGAAATATTGTGATACGTCATGACTTTTCAGATTATTATTATTAATTAGTTTTTTCCAAGAACCGCTTTTATTGAGTTATGACTCGATATAGGTTGCATTAGATAAACTATCTGTGACAACAGATATATCATCTGTTGCAACCATAGTGAACCTGTTGCATCAGATAATTTAATTGTTGCAACATATAATCTACTTTTTTTTTAAAAAAATAACTATCATCATATCATTAATCTAAATTTGTTTACTTTTTTATTTTATAAATAAAAAAATACCTTTTCAAATTTCTTAATAAAATAATAACCATTTTATTATATAATAAATAAATTAAAAAATAAATTCAAAAACAAAAATGGTGAAAAGTCACGATCAATTATTAAAATTGTAGTTATAAATTGTGTTTATCATTTATTTCCTTATTATTTATTTACGAAATATTTTTCATATTGAATAATTGGAACGGAAAGTCATGTCTTTTTCTTTTCACCCTCTTAATAACAATAATTCTTTTTTATTAATAACCGCCAGGTGCCACAAATGATCGATCTGTCGTAGTAGATTAACCTCTAACTGTTGACACAAATTGCTGCTTAATCCTACCACCAACCGTCGACATGTTGAGAACAAGGAATAAATAGAATGATTATTATTAAATACTAAATAAGAATTAAAAATTCAAAGTCGACAACAAAATGAAATGAATGTTCATAGATTTTTGAATCCCTTGGGTAGATTTGATATACAAAAAGAGGAAAATAATTGCTAAAATAAAAAACATTACCTAATTATTATTAC
>NC_061120.1:27574107-27602425 GCF_002878395.1 Capsicum annuum | reverse complement strand
TATTATTATTATTATTATTATTATTATTATTATTATTATTATTATCAATCATACATTTTTCATCTGGCAGCCTTGCTTCAAAGTCAGCCAAATCTCTCTGGAGTTCATCAAACTGCCTTTGAAGTTCACGCAAGGACTCGATCTGAATATTCTTGTACGAATCTAGATCATCCATATTTATAAGGAGGGACCTATTTATAAATTATTGTATCTCAGAAAGAAAAGAAAATTGCTTTAAAATAAATCTAACAGATGGGTAATCTGTTGCAAAATATATTTTTTCTATTAGATAACTTACAACATATTGGCAATCTTTTGCAACAGATGTATATATCTGTTTGATTTCTGCAACAGGTTGATCAACTGTCGTAACAGATATCTCCAATTGTTTGACAATATAAACAGATGTGTCATCTGTTGCAACAAGCTAGTCATCTTTTTATTCAATTTAAGTCATAGATGGGCTAGGAAGAATAAGGTGCGTGCAGATGGATCCACTATCATATGTGTGGGAGTTAAGTATGTATTACTGATAAGGTTACCGGGACAATACACACAAAGTAGAATGTTTTTGTGAATGCAGTTTTTAATCGATTAGGCATTGATTATTCAAACAAGATCCTGCATTGCACCATTAAGTTTGATGGGTTCAAAATTGATAAGGTTGAGGACCTCATGAAGATGGTGCAGATACCCTGTTACGAATTACTGATGGTTGGTGCTCGTGTTTATGCGTGTCAAGTTTTGAGAAGGGATCAATATTTATCGTCACTGCAGAGAACCAATAACGATTGGACTTAATTTTAAGTGTGCATTGGACCCTTAAAGGGCCCTCGAAGCCTCGCACTATATCAAACAAGAATAGAAAACCAATATAGTTATTGTCCTAGCCAAAATTTATATGGTTGGGTTGCTCGCTCGGGGTGATGATTATATGTCAGAAGGTGCGGTAGGAGAATGATTTCAAGGGAAAATGGGTGGTTGATGGAAGACTATATCATCTGAGAACTGATTGAAGAAGAGGCATAGGGTAGAAAGTAACTTCTAACGAATATGGCCGATGGAATTATCTTAACAGATGTAAAATCTGAATCAAGGGCAAATATAAAATTGTATCCGGTAATGTAATTTCATCTGTTGTGTCTCTTAAAGGAAAACAATGCATCTGAACACTTTGCTAGGGAGCTGCATGGTCGGGATTATCACCTAGGTAGAAAATAGAAGAAGACCAATAAAATAGCATCACGGGTATCGAGGGTAGAAATGATGTTCAGCAAGTCTAGAAAACTTACGCTAACAACAACTGCAGTTAAAATAAGGAAACTAAGTGAAGGCGGAAATTTTTGAATTTTAAATTTCATCCCATGCCTTCTTGTTTGTATTTCCAATCAGGTCCACCGCCATTGACCTGATCAGAACCACAAACGAGATTGAAAGGCAAATAGAGTATAATTACTTCCCTAGCTATATGGATTAATTGATTGTGTTTTCTTGCCTTAGCATGCTTTCAACATTCCTTGGAGAAGATCGGATACTTGCTGTAGTATGTGAATCCCGATAATTTTCAAACTTGCCTCCAGCTTGTTGATTCTGTATTCAAGTTGGTCGTTGCCATTTTCAAAGTTGGTAAGGAGTTTCTCGTCTCTTGTGAGCTCGATCAGGAACACTACCTTCAAAGTTGTGGCATTCTATAAGCACTTCAGAAAACTTTCTTTAGAAGCCTTAAAGAATACATGGAGGGTCGTTGTGTTTGTTTTAGGTCAAAATATGTTGATGCACGTTGAAGATGTAGTCCCAATAGTTGAACAACACACTTTTATCGAGCGTTGCTCCATGCATCTTGCTCAACCAATTTGATAAATTAGTAAGCATGGAGTTATGTAGCATATGATTTAAACCAGCTCTACCAAGCCTATCAAACGTTACGTAACTCCGAGCTCATTACCCTATCAAAATAATATGCTCGAGTTAGTGCATAAATAAAAAAAAGCCCAATCTGTCAGCCTTTTTGCTGATCACTCTTCTCCAATACAGATGACAAGATATCTTCTATGCAAAAGTCTACACCATCGCCAGACATGCTTGTCTGGGAGCAATTCTTCAGAAGACATCAACAGATATCTTCAGAAGAATTGCTCTCAGGCAAACATATTTGGCGATGGTGTAGACTTTTGCATAGAAGATATCTTGTTATTTATATTGGAGAAGAGCGATCAGCAGAAAGGCTAATAGATTAAGCTCGTTCAATTTGTGCACTAACTCGGTCATATTTTTTTGCTAGAGTAATGAGCTTAGAGTTATGTAACATTTGATAGGCTGGGTAGAGCCGGTTTAGATCACACGCTATGTAAATCCATGCTTACTAATTTATCAAATTGGTTAAGCAATATGCGTGGAGCAACGCTCGATTAAAGTGTGTTGTTCAACTGTTGGGACCACATCTTCAATGTGCATCAATACATTTTGACCTAAAACAAACACAGAGACCCTCTATGTATCCTTTAAGGCTTCTGAAGAAAGTGTTCTGAAGGGCTTCTAGAATGCCACAACTTTAAAGGTAGTGTTCCTGATCGATCTCACAAGAGATGAGGAACTCCTTACCAACTTCGAAGACGGCAATGACCAGCTTGAACACAGAATCAACAAGCTGGAGGCAAGCTTGAAAATTATTAAAATTCACATACTATAGCAAGCATCTGATATTTTCCAAGAAATGTTGAAAGCATGTCAAGGCAAGAAAACACAATCAATTATAACCATATTGCTAAGGAAGCAATGATACTCTATTTTCCTTTCAATCTCATTTGTGGTTCCGATCAGGTCAACGATAGTGGACCTAATCAGAAACACAAACAAGAAAGCACGAGATGAAATTTAAAATTCAGAAATTTGCCGCCTTCACTTAGATTCCTTATTTTAACTGCAGTTGCTGTTGGCATAAGTTTTCTAGACTTGCTGTACATCATTTCAACCATCGATGCCCATGAGGCTTCTTTGTTAGTCTTCTTCTATTTTCTATCTAGGTAATAATCTCGACCACGCAGTTCCCTAGCAAAGTGTTTAAATCATTATTTTCCTTTAAGAGGCACAACAGATGAAATTACATTACCAAATACACTTTCATATTTGCACTTGATTCAGATCTTGCATTTGTTAAGATAATTGCACCAGCCAGATTTATTAGAAATTGTATCTACCCTATGTCTCTTCTTTAATTAGCTCTCAGATGATATAGTCTTCCATCAACCACCTATTTTCTTTCGAAAGCATTCTTCTACCGCACATTCGGCATATAATCATCACCCCGAGCGAGCAACCCAGCCATATAAATTTTGGCCAGGGCAATAACTATACTAGTTTTCCATTCTTGTTAGATGCATTGCTAAGCTTCGAAGGCCCTCTAAGGGTCCAATGCACCCTAAAAGTTAGTCCAATTATTATTGAATCTCTTTATAATGACACAAAAACTATATCCCTTCACAATGCTTGACAAATAAACATGAGCAATAACCAACATTAAATCTTCACAGGCTATCAGAACCATATTCATGGTCCCTCAGCCTTATCAGTTCGGACCTACCAAACTTAGCTGTAAAATTGCAGACATCTTGTTTGAACGATCTATGACTAATAGTAATAACATCATTCACAAAATCAGTGCACTCTGTGTGTGTTTCCACGATAACATTATCAGTGATACATACCTCCCACATATGAAGTGGTTTCATCTGTAAGTAGTTTATTCCTCCGATCCCATCTTTACTACAGCCTCTTGCGATAGTCCATCAAAAGTTGATCAACTGTCAGTTCCTTATATCTACAAAGAAAAGGAAAAAAATTGATGTCACAAAAAGAACATTATCCATCTGTTGCAAAAGATATGGATTCTTTTGCAACAGATGTGGAGTCTGTTGCAACAGATGTGGAGTATGTTGCAATAAATGTGGAGTCTGATGGAATACATCAAACCAGCCTTTCTGGTGGTTTTATTTGTTCCAATAGTTTCTCCATCTGTTGCAACATCAACAACAACATAAACATCAATAAAAAAAATAACATTTGTTCCAACAACATCATCAACAACAAAAAAATAACATCCTTTGTTCCAGAACCATCAACAACACCACACCACAAGTTCCAACGACGCTAACCCCACCACCAACATTAATAACTGCATCAATAATAATGAAACAAACAAAATACATACAAAAAAAAAGATACTGCCAACAAGGCTTTTAAACTTCTTCCAACAGATGATTTTTTTCTAATATTATAATAAAAATTCTCGAATTATTTATTCAAAACTTACAAGTTCCTTAAAAAATTTTTAATAAATATGATATGGATAAATAGTAATTAAATAAAAAAATAGATGTAAATAACTTACAAAGAAGAAGACGAGAATGAAAGAGCAATAATGAACCATACTTTAATATCAAAAAGGGGATCAAAATAGAAATTTAAGTCGAGGAAAGATATGAATGGGTTTAGATCCGAAAAGATCTTTATGAGAAGAGAAGAGAAATGGGAGAAAAAAGGTTATGACCCTAAAGAGGGGAGAGAAAAAGATAAGAGTTGAATAAAATAAACTGCAGCTAAAGAAAGAGATGGGATAATTTCTATAGATGTATTATGTACGTAGACGCGGTGGTTTTCAATATTCATTAATTTTATTAATAATTTGAGGGGCACGAGGAAGACTATGACTACTGACATTGAAAAGACAAGACAAGACTGTTCAATGAACTCACTTTTGAGATATCCAAGAAATATTTTTTACCGCCTTTAGTAGTAAGTACTACTACTTGATATTATCTACTCGGACCAGAAGCTTCTTGCTTTAAAATTAAAAGAGAAAAAAGATTTTCAAACATATATGTCATTTGTTGCAACATATATAAATATTTGTTTAGAAATCCGAACAGCTTAGTCATCTGTTACAATAGATATAAATATCTGTTTAAAAATCCTAACAGCTCAGTCATCTGTGACAACAGATGAAAATATTCATTTAATAATTAATAAAATCATATATGTGATCTGTTACAACAGGTATAAATATCTGTTTAAAAATTTTTAATAGCTCAGTCATCTGTCAAAATAGATGCAAATATCTATTCGATAATTAAATCAAATATGTTATTTGTTGCAACATATATGTACCTGTTTGAAATTTTTCAACAGCTTAGTCGTTTGTTGTAACAGATTTTATTGCAATTAATTTAGGTAGAACTAAGGATGAATGAATGAGCTCGCAGGATCAACTACAAATTCAATCGAATCTTTGCAATTGCATGGCATTGGTATTGCGTTCATCCTGACCTGAGTCGTCGATCGATCACTCTGAGTTGAAATGTGTTCTCATCAACTCAATGTTAGGATAGTGATAGTACCTAAGTTGATTTAGGTGGAATTAGTAATGAATGAATGAGATCGCAAGGTCAACTAAAAATCCAATTGAGTCTTTGCAATTGCATGGCGTTAGTATTGCGTTCATCCCGACCCAAGTCGTTGATCGATCACTTTGAGTTGAAATGAGTTCTCATCAACTCAGTGTTAGGATAATGATAGTACCTAAGTTGATTTAGGTAGAACTAGCGGTGAATGAATGAGCTCGCAGGGTCAACTACAAATTCAATCGAGTCTTTGCAATTGCATGGTGCTGGTATTACGTTCATCCCGACCTGAGTCATCAATCGATCACTCTGAGTTGAAATGAGTTCTTATCAACTCAATGTTAGGATAGTGATAGTACCTAAGTTGATTTAGGTGGAACTAGGGATAAATGAATGAGCTCGCAGGGTCAACTATAAAACCAATCGAGTCTTTGCAATTGAATGGCATTGGTATTGCGTTTATCCCAACCCGAGTCGTCGATCGATCACTCTGAGTTGAAATGAGTTCCCATCAACTCAATATCTTAAAAATTATATCTTTTAAAATTTTTAAAATTAATTAAGATCAATTCAGACCAAATTAGCAATTCAAAACTTGTCATTCTTTTCCAAAATTACAAATCAACCCATACAAATCATCCATTTGCGTGAAAAACTTTTTATTTTAAATCTTAAGTTCTCGTTCTTCTCTCTCTCTCTCTTTCTCTTAGGGTATCCTCTCCCTCTCAATAATACAAATAACAACTACTAAATATATTGCTCAACCCTTCAAAACAGGTTGATTTTCTTCCCATTTACGACTGCATATAGTTGTTTTTTCGACTTTATTCCCACTTGTATCCGTTGTTTTCTCTATCTTTGCATGTAATAAAGTTTGAGAAGAATTCTACATTTGTTCTTTATTCTAAAAAAAATAGGGATTTTTAGTTAATGATAAAAAAAGACTTTTAGTTGTATTATTTTCGAGAATGGGTTAACAATTTTGATTTTTGATGCTAAAAAAGTAGGAAGCACCCGAGAAAACCCTATTTTTTCTCTCAGTGTTTTATTGACTGTTGTGGTATTGTTGGATGGTGTTTATGATATTGTTGGTGGTGTTGGTATTTGTGTTTTTTGGTGGTGGTGTCGGGGGTCTTGGTGTTGGTATTGGTGGTGGTCTAGGTGGCATTGGTTGTGGTGGTGGTGGTCCATCTGTTGCAACAAGTGGAAGATCTGTTGGGAGATATTAAATAGGTTTTCAAACAGATTCCCCATCTGTTCCAACTGATGGGTTATCTGTTGGAGTATTTTCTTGTAATGTGGCATAGAATAATTTATTGAAATTTCCCCACCTGTTGCAACAGGTGGAATATCTGTGGGGGGATATTAAATAGGTCTTCAAATAGATTCGGGTTCCCCATCTGTTTCAACTTATGGGTTGTCCGTTGGAGTATTTTTTTGGTTATGTGGTAAGAATAATTTATTGAAATTTATCTCACCTTTTGTTAAAAAATTATGCAGACATCAAATGCAATGTATTTTTTGTTTTTCTTTTGTTTTTAGTTAAAAGCTGTTTCCCAAAAGAAAAGAAACTAAAAGTGGAGAAAGTGGATCAACTTTCGATCACCAAACAAAAAAGGCTAGAGTACAGATAGATTCGGAGGAACTTTCAGAACAATCTCAGTTAGGGCAAAATGAAGCCGAGGAAAGTGCTAACTTCTCCTCACCAATGGGGCGTGAAATAATATCGAAATTCCAACATGATTCTGTCAAAACCATTAGTATTGACAAGTTTCGAGTTGTGATGCCGATGAATAACCCTAATGCAGTATTTAGTGATGTTGTACTTAAATGTCAGTTGGGGAAACCTTTTGACAAACTTAGGAGTATTATGAAGAAGGAAAATATAGATGAACTTTTTAAGAAGAGCTGCTTTGCACACTTTCTTAAGCTGTCTGGGCCCCGCCCTCTCTGTTTTCCAATGATCATGGTATATGACCTTCTCAAGCGCAGGATCATGTATGCGGGGGATAATGGAGGTCCGAAGGAGGGCGAAAATAAGATGGATGAAGTCTGGATCAACTACTGTGGCATGCCGATTTGTTTTGGATTGAAAGAGTTTGCCATTGTGACGGGCTTGAGATGCGATCGTCCAGAAGAACCTGCCATCAAGAAAACACCTCACAAAGGGTCCAACAAACGCAAGGTAAAAAAAATTGGTTGTTGGGCATTGTTGGACCTAGCTACAAAGTGAAGGATTTGATAGCGGATCTCAAGAATAAAAACATACCAAAGCACTACAGGGAGAAATTGTGCTTAGTTTGGCTTGTCCATTCCATTTTATTGGAAAGAGACGTCAAGAAAGTCATAGAACGTGATTTATTGGTGCTTGCTGATGATTTTGAGAAATTCAACGATTATCCCTAGGGCTACGATAGCTACTACTTGACTGTCAAATATTTAATGAAAGAGCTAAAACCAAAGATGACCACATTATACGGCTTTCCTTGGGCTTTTATGGTAAAATTGATCACTATTTTTACTCATTCATTAATTTATATTGAATATACTTGTGACTTTTTTTTTGCTTGCTTCCTGTTTACAATTTTTAGGCTTGGGCATGTGAAGCCATTCCTCCCCTCTGAAAGCATTTCACGGATTACCCGGATAAGGTTTCTCATCCAAGGATCCTTAGGTGGTTGGCTGCAGTAGAGAGCAGCAAAAAAAATATTAACAAGACTGATCTCTTTAATCCTACAAATGATGCAGTACGTCTTCTTTCAACTAAAATAATTTGTCTCAAAGAAAGATATTGAAACAGATGTTCCATCTGTTGCAACAGATTACCTGTCAACTATAACTGGTGCAATAGATGGGTAATCTGTTGTAACAGACAATCCATATTTTGCAACAGATTAACCATATGTTGCTCTGTTCTCTGCACCCTACTCAAAAGATTAACCATCTACTTTAAATTATGCAACAGATGGGTATTCTGATGCAACATATTATCAATTTATTTCAATATACAGATCAGTTGTTGTGGTAGCTAGATCGTCTGCTGCATAAGTTGTATGTGTTAACATAACCCGATCCCCATGTAACCCAACTGACTGTAAATTATTATTATATGATTTAAATTTCTACTGTCATTTTTTATAGGTTATGCATCATTGGACCGTGCCTACCATTGATGAGCTAGGGATGACTTTTTTTCTTACTCTGGGTCTTGTTGATACAAAAGAAAATCCAACGGTGGAGTTAATAAAGAAGGAATTGGATGGAGCAACATTCATAAGAAAAGCAGTTAGGCAAGGTCAGTCTAATGTTGAAGCTCTTCACGACCAAACTCAAACTGCAATAGATCCGGGTGCTTTTTATGGGGGTGTTGCTGGTGGAATTGTTTGTGATGGTGGCAGCCATCCTACTGCTGCTTCTGCTGCTAGTCGTGATTATGAGTATGTTTGTGCTCAGCAAAAAATAAATATGTTTGAAAACACCCCTTCCATAGGTCCTCTCTCTCACCCCTACACCGGTCCCTCCCACTCTTATAGTGCTCCCTCTTATCCCTCTTCACCCTCATATTCTTATTATAAATGCAAAGTGTCCAAGGACAGAGAAGATAAACTCCTTGACAAACTAGAGGCTATTGCTGAAGCTGTCGAGGAGTTGAAATCCAGGAGGGGTGTCATACCATCCAACGAGGTGAGGGAGCCATGCACTCCTACATGAGGTTAGGAGGAAGAGAAGAAAAATTAGACAAATTCTCTCCGTTCTGAAATCAGTAAAAATTGCAACTCTCCTCGCTCTAATAGTTGCTAAAGTTCAGGGGCCACCAAAGAAGATGGACATATTGGCGGCGCTTGGCAAGGAGAAGAAGAAGGAATTGGAAGAATTTATCAAGATGAACCTACCCTTCCAATCTACTCCATGAAGAAGAATCTATGCAGCAGATGTGTAATTAGTTGCAAAAACTTGGTATTCTGTTGCAACATAATACACATCTGTTGCATAAGTTGCGTTGGCTTGGTAATCTGTGAACTGATTCAGAGAACCCTCTGCATCGAATTCTTTCGACTGTATTTTTATTCTTTACAATTACTAACCTATTTAAAAATTATCTTCCTATACCACAGTATGTTGATGAAATTCTCTGCCTCATGAGGGGCTGGCAATTAGCGTACCTGGATGCTTATGATGCTGCCGATAGGATAATGGACCTCAACTTCTACATAATTTCAAGGATAGGTACGCTAAAATCTGTAAGATAGCTGATTTTGGTGGCCCGAGATTTGATCAGTTCTTTTCTACGTTCCAATGGGATGAAGAAGCGATTAAATATGTTAGAAGGAAGATGCCATATCCACACGACAAGAGTTGGACTAAGGCAAAGAGAATCCTTACAGTCATGAACGTGGATGTCACCCATTTTCTCACTGTTGAAATACTAATATACGAGGGAAAGATTAAGGTTTATAACTGCAACTTACCTGTGTTCAGCGAGAAGACATTTTTAACACACATGCAACCACTCTTGAAGTTGTTGCCTAAGTTGTTGACGTAGAGTAAGCTGATGGATCATTTGTCGGCTGAAGTCTTGGCGAAGGAATCATGGGTTTTTGAAGGTCGAAATAAGAACATCCAGTTCCTGAAAACTACAACTGGTGCAGCGTGCGGGCCGTACTCTCTTGCATACATTGAGTGTTTGCTTACCGGCACACAAATGATCGGTATGTGCAACACCATTGTGGGAAAGATGCAATGGGTTTGGGTATATGGGGTACTAACTAAATGGTTGGAGTCCGTGTATAAAAAAGAACATTTACAAAGACAGAGACGAACACGATAACAAATTTTTATTTCAAGCCAATTCAATATACATGTAGGGGCAGTAATTTTTATGTCTGGCAAAGTTGAATTTTTATAATGCAACAGATTTTATATCTTTAGTAACAGATATAGTACCTATTGTGACAGATTGATTATCTGTTGAAATAGGTTAGTCATCTGTTGCATTATCAGATATTCCCCGTCTGTCTGTCGCAACAGATTTATGATCTGTTGCAACATATAACTTATCTATTACAACTGATCAGTAATCTGCTGGAGCAAATAAAAAAAGTAGAAAGACCTTTTATATAATTTCCAGCAGATGACCTACGTGTTGCATCTCATGTTGCAATATATGTCTAAATCTGTCTGATAAGATATGTCGTCTGTTGTAGCAAATATATTATCTGTTGCGATATTTGAATCTAGTACTCCATTTTAATTAACATGTTCAAAACTCAGAATTAATTATATTCATAGACAGAATAAAATAAATCGAAGCCTTCAAAAATTACATGAAATAACTCAACAAATAAATGAAATATAAAAAAATTCATTATGGGTACAAACGATCTACTCTACAAATAAATCAACAAGTTAAATCAAGGAGGATAGGTTATTACATTGACGGCCTCAAGCTATAAAGATCTAATCAATATGGACAAGTTGTTATTCATCCAGTGCTATGGAATTCGTCTTTGGTCGTCGTGGATCTTTAACGTCGGTTGTGCACGGCTTCTGAGCTTTCGCTTCTCCATATTTCCATAAAAGAGCAGCATATCTTTTGCGGAGTAATCCGACATCAAGTCCATCATTTGGTACTTGTAATCCATCACTCAAATACTCGATATAAGAGGCAACAAAATTATCCCAATCCCTGCGTTATAAAAAAATAGATAATCCATATCTTGCAGTTCATGCAAGCGTTGTGAAATTTTTAAAATGAAACTAAATCATGACACTTAAACTTACAGGCTACCAATGGTTTGTTGAGCAATTCCATCAATATATTGTACATCAAATAGATTATCCACTTTATCCCGGTATGCTTCAATCGTCGATCAATCAATATGAACCTTTTGATCCAAAAAACCACTCATATCAAGGTAAGTAAGAAATATTTTGGCCAGCTTTTGTATCTCAGACGACGGCCCGAAACGTCTTCTTCGCGATATCGAGTCATAAACTCGGATGTGCCTCTCTTTTAGAATGACGACAGCTAACACCCAATGGAATTCATCAGCATAATTGATGGGGATGTACACTTCATCAACCAAATGCCAACGTAAGCCAGCCAGAATGCTAAAACCTTTGATGATGTTGATTAAGCATTCCTCGTTTCGGGAAACTTCCAGCTGCTGTTGACAATACCTATCGTAGGCATTATTGATGTAAACTTTATACAAATAATTTCCTGTTGTGTATCTGTATTGTTCTTGTTTTTGCAACTTGGCCTTCTTTCAAAGGTATTAAAAATAACATTGATGTGCTGCACATATTATCAAATATTTTGAATTATGTGATGAAAAAATCATACGCAGATGCAATTAAATAAAGCACTAATTAATAGTATTATGTATGGCATTTAAACCTCATCATTTCAGAAAGTTTGGGGCTCTGACATCAAATAGAACTAATTTTTCATTTTGGGATATGCAACAACAAAGTCGAACATATTAAAATAAAGACTCGATTCATTCACTTTGTAGCGCTCGTTATTTTGTTTTCTATATGATGATTTATATGTGTTAATGTTAGGTTCTTACAACAAGAATTGTATAAATCAATATCCATAAAATTGATTTATGTACCTGCCGGTATGATGCTTTAACAGCCTATCGGCAATTCATTCTGAATAGTCGTTGATCAACTGTGTTAGTTTTTTTGGGGCCTCATCCGAGATGTTGAACCCTTCAAATGGGTAATTCTTCTGTTCTCCCAAACTGACAGGCTCCACTTTTTCTTCATCTTTGGAAGCAGTTGATGGATTATCAACTGTCATATTATGCTCTACGGCAGTAGCTGTGACATCCACCTGGAAAGCCAGAATTGTCAATGCTAAGTAGAGATATACAACAGATTTTTTATCTGTTATAACAGATGAGTCTTATGTTGCATCAGATGGATTATCTATTGGGATAAATTCAAATAGGTAAATCAGAGAAGTATGATAATTTTGAACAGATGACCCATCTGTTGCAACATAAGACTCATCTATTAAAATAGATAATGAATCTGATGTAACAGGTTAGACAACAGTTGCAACAAATGTATATATTTGTTTGATAATTTTCCCTGTAGATTCGTTCCCATGGTTCGATCCTTCCCAGTAAAACGCGGCGTGTTCAAATTCTGATCGCTTTTACGCGAGAACCATGCTCGGGAAATCCTTTTCAAGTCTTCTCCAAAGAAAAGGAGGGACTCGAAATTGGTTATCAGTCAGGTCGTGGGAGACTAGGGAGTTTAAGTGGATTCCGTAGCAAGAGCTAGCCGAATATATCCTATATCTATCTTTCTTGCGAAGGTCCTCGACGGATCCCTCCGCATAAATTCTAAATCGCGGATCAACAAAGGCGAGATCAGCTCACTTGCCCACCGACCCCCGTCTCTTATGCGATGTTATCAACATTCAAACCTATTCCTTTGTGGCTAATCGAATGGTTCAAAAGCCGATTATGTATGCAGCCTCGACGAGAAGGAAATGCGAGCATCCCTCCCGGCTCGCGTTCTCGCACTGAACAAACTTGGTTGTATCTTCCCGATGCGAAGCGATAGAGAGAATTGGTGAACGAACTCGGATTCATTCGTATCCCTCAATCAAGCAAGCGAAGGGGGCTAGGTTGTAATACAAAATCGTAACCCTATCGACTGACGTAATATTATTCATTCGTATCCCTCAATCAAGCTCGCTCGATTCGCAGATTGGTCCGTAGGCTTGGCGCTTAGTATATCGTCGAAAAGAGTTAGGCCGAACGTGTACACCTTTTGTTATGTTAGTATGCTAGTGTGCGGCTGAGAAAGTATGCGCGCCCGGCACACATGTTTTGGCCTGATCCTTTCATCGAGCACCATTTCTTTTAGATAGAAAGGTGTTCTGACTCCTTGGAACACCAAGACAGTAGCAAGTGCGGCTACTGGGGTAAGGGGTCAAAGTATGTACTCAGCTGGTTCGAGACTCGAGCTCTCCGGAACTGAAAGACTGAAGAGCAGAATCCAACACAAGAGGACATGAATGAGCAGACATCTTGCCCATTAGTAAGGGCAGGAAACTGATTGACCAAGGTCTAAATCCGCAGACTGTATACGTGGTAGGGCCCGCTTCAGAAAGTAGGTTTCCAAGCCCGCAGATTCAAGAGTCATTAGATAAAGCGTCTTCATTAATAGATAGAGTTGGAGTACGTAGTCGAGATTGGGTTGGTGTTCAGTGTACCGCTTGTGATACCGTCTTTCAGCTGACCTTTCCAAACCATGCTTATAGCCCTTCTCTAGCAAACACTCATCCTGAGCAATCTCTTCCGGTTCAGCGGCGAGGCTAACCCTATACTTTCTTCTCAAAAAGAGGTCGATCTTCCGCTTCTCTCTTGCCTGCCCATGGATTCAGCAGCAGTTCGTTTCCAGCGCTGCTGGGCAGAAAGACATGATGGCATGAAACTCGATTACGGTCTTTCGTTTCTTTGGGCCACTGGCCATCTGGCCCTCCTAATATGGAAGAAGTTCAAAAGGCAATTTTTAGCATGTCGGCGCCCGAAACAGATGCGCTGCGCTACCCAGCGCCTAACCTTGTCTCCCCTACTCTCGCCGCAACGATAGGAGCAAGAGATTCAAGAGATGATATAGAAGAATGAGATTGACTAGCACTCTCTCCCCAATCAATCGCTTGACCTCTCACTCACGGCACACATGCTATATGTGTGATGCCGACAAAAAACACTTTTTTTTCTCCTAGCTGTCCAACTACGATGTGTTAAGCATATTGACCTCAATCCAAACTCTCCAGTCCACATCTTTCTTTATATAGAAATTTCGTCGCTGTATTACCGCGGCTGCTGGCACAGAGTTAGCCGATGCTTATTCCCCAGATGCGCTAAGAAGCAAGGGCTTTCGCGCAGCTGGTTTGGTTCATTCTTTGACTGCTCTGCTCCCAAAAAGAGAGACTGAATTTCTACAGCCCCAGGTGGCGAAGAGCCGACATCGAGGTGCCAAACCCAGCTCGGTGAAAACGAACCCCGTATTCCATGTGAGTCAGTTGACTTCGATTAGACCAGACCGCCAATAGATGTATCATCTGTTAAAACAGATATGTGTCTGTTTGTTTTTTGGAACAGATGATGTACATTCATCTTCTTCAACTCATGCTGCTCTTCTGTGGCCCTTGCACACTGAACATCGGTGCAAGACAAAGACAGAGGCGTTGTAATCTTGCTTTTTTATGATTGATGATGCCTTGAAAGTGTTTTTCCTTCTCCTCTTAGCCGTCTTGATCTCTAGTGGAGTGTCTGGATATGAAATCCTCTTTGATGGAATGACAACCCTCTTAGATGTCATTTTCTTTACAGAAACAATTAGTATATTAATAGCATTAATCACTCCATCGTGTTTCGCCTTGCAGTCTTAACATTTGCATGAAGAACATTCGCTAGATGTGGTAAAATCTGGAGAAAAATCTGTACAACCATTATGATCATAATCATAATGGCTTGTTGTTTCAAAAACTGTAAGAGGAGCATCATTAGCTGTTGTTTCAAAAACTGTAAGAGGAGCATCATTAGCCCCACCATCCAAAATTATTTTTCTTGTGATGGTTGTTGCTCCAAACAATTCTATTTTTATTCCATCAACAACCTTAGGGTCTGATAAAGTTTGCACAGATCGTAAAGTAAGAAAAAATGGCATCTTCAACTCTCGATTGGTCGGAATAAGCCACGGATGGACAATCTAAAATAAATTGGTACATATATTAAGAATGATGATGAAATTATTTAATCATTAATTAAAATAAAAACTCGATTAGAATTGGACTTACTGCTTCCTTGGGAGATTGAAAAGATCAAGAAATTTTGCATTTTTATCAGTTTTGGCCGACAACCATCTCAGAATTCTTGGACAGAAAACTTCTTCCTGGTAGTTCACTTGTTGCCTCAAATAAGTAATAGCTTCAAATGCCCAAGCCTATAACATAACGCCAATAAATCAAAAGCATTATTGAATAAAAAAATGATAAAGCATATCATGATAAAAGAAATATTTACCATGAAAGCCCATGGAAAACCATATAAGTTGACTGTTTTTGGCATTAATGGAGTTAACAAATATTCGACAGTCATTTTGAAGCTTTCATAACCCCAAGGATAGCTGTTAAATGCCTCAAGATCCTCGGAGAGATTTCTTAAACTGAGGCTTATGTTGTTGTTAACGTCTCTCGCCCAAAGAACATTATATACAAACCAAACTAAGCACAATGATTGCTTGTGCTTCTTTGAAAGTCCTTTACCTTTTAACACTTCAATCAAATTTTTGTTTTTGAAGCTTGGACCAACAATGGACACCAGGTCATCACGATCACTCGACTTGCCTTTTCTTTTTTTGGGTGTGCGGGGTACTTTTTTTGGGTCAGAGTAGGTATAACTTCAGAAGGATAAGGAGGATAATATTTTAGTCCGGTAACTATGGAAAACTCCTCCCAACAAAAAAAAACAGACATGCCACAGTAATTTATCCACACCTTATCCATCTTATCTTTGTTTCATACATAAACCTGTGCTTGAGAAGATCATATACCATTTTCATCTGGAAATAAGCATTGTTGTCCTCCGACAAATCAAGATATTTTCAAAGCAGCTTTCCCTGAAATAAAAATCCAATTTTTGTTCTCGAAGTATTTTTCTGAAGGCGTCGAAAGATTTTCCCATGACTGACTTAACCACGAGATCACTCATTAAATCTGTGGCACCATCGCACTGCATTCTCATAGGATAACGATCAATGCTAAAGGTTTTGACCAATTTTTCGGCGGAAGGGCTATTAGCATTTGGATCATCTCTTTTGAAAGATTACTCCTCCCCGTGCTCATTATCTTCTGCTCCTGATTGAGATAACGCTTGTAAAGCAGCTCATAGAGTGGTAGATGTAGCTTAGCTGTTGCACTTGTTCCTTTACTTGGACTTGATTCGATTTCTTTTCTTTTGGGAGCCATGTTATCTTAAATTAACAGGAACATAACATAAATTATAATTGATTAATGCATAACAGTAATATAACAGTTCTAACAGACAACTAATTTGTTGTACCGGGTATGTTATCTATTGCAACAGATAACCGACCTGTTGTAACAGATGAGTAAACCATTTGAAAGAATAAAAATAGTCTTAATCTGTTGTAAAATGAAGAGTAAACCGTTGGAAAGAATAAAAATATATCACTAATCAGTTATCTGTTTGATCAATATTATTTAGATTTCTTCCAAACAGAAGAGTCATCTGTTGCAACAGATGAATGATCTATAAGATTGTTCACCTGTTGCATCAGATTTTCATCTATTGCATCATATGTTTCATCTATCACATCAGATGTTTCAACTGTTGCAATACCATTTCTACCAAGACAAACAACAAATCAACCCAGCAATACCAACACATCACACACACACACACACTAAGAACATCAACTATGACAAAAAATCACCAATAAATTCGAATCAACAGTACGACAACAACAAGAAATGCAGAAATACCAGAAATTGAGGTTTTATTCAGTCCACATTTCAATACCAGAAGAGTAGTTGGCTCAAGTTCCTCTGTTTCTTCATAATTTTTTACCTGTGAAAAAGGAAATGGGAGGACGAAAAACTCAAAGTTATTGTCACCGGAGAAACATTTGCGTCGATTGATGGTTGAAAGTCAAAAATAAACTCGCCCGACTATTTGTTGCCGGAGGTTGAAGGGAGAAATTTTGCAGAACTGTTGGTTGGGAGAGAGTTGAGAGAAGCTGGAGAGAGAGGATAGAGTGGTTGATTTGGATTGAAGAGGGGTGTGAGTTGGTTGATTTGTGTTTTTGAAAAGATTAGAAAGTTTTAAAAATATTAATCAAGTCCACAATTAACTTAATCAAGTATTCTAATGATGTTTAATCCTATTTGTTGGTCAATGTCATCAATCCTTCATTCATGACTTAAAAGACACCTTTCCTTCAATTTTCTCTAGTTTCTTTATGGAATTTTTATTTTATATTGATATATGTTATTCTAAGTAACATTTAGTCTTTTAGTTTAAAAATATACTATGAAAATACAACAACCTCCCACGAAAAAGAATCCTAAATGTGCTTTGCAACTAAACGTGTTTATTATGTTTATTTTAATATAAGCAATGTGTTTTTTTTTTGGCTATAAAGAAGGAGTAGTTATAGGAGGTTAGTTGAGATATTTAGTATAGAAAATGTAATAACTTCCCCCATAAAACATCGTGTTTACTAAACAAACTGATTTTAAAATTTTAAAAATTAATTTAAATAATTTGCAAATTTCTTTTTGCAATATATAAAGTATTTTAAAAAATAAATTTCTATCAAAATTTCCATTTTTAAAAAAAGCAATATTCATTTAAATCTTTCATTTTTCTAATACTGATTTTTATAATTGTTATAGTGTAAAAAGTTGAATAAGTTTCAAAATTAAAAAATAGATAAAAATTAGCTTTATATTATGAACTCAAACTCATCTATATAATTTTTAAAATTTTGTCTTGATATATGAATAATTTATATGTCAATTACTAAACAATTCGATCTTAGTTTCTAATATATATCAAACATTGCTATGATATTAAGGAAAGACAAAATAAATCATATCAATTAAATAGATTAATTATCAGTTCACATATTTTTCCTGTCTTAATTTAATAATGCTCATTTTCAAAATCAAATACTTATATTTTTCAAACATATTCTCCTTTTGTATAAAGCAAACAAATAAAGTAATAATTAAAAAATGTATAACTTTTCACATCACCTGATTTTATTAAGAAGTATCACTATTATTCTCGATGCTAGTGTTACTATGGAAAATATTAAAGAGAAAATTTTGAAAGTTAAATTTATGAGTAAATATATTTTTTCTTGAGAAAAATAAGAATCAAGAACAAATATACCACATCAAAATCATAAGAAAAATTCCATCACCAACAATTAAAATTAGAGAAAAATTGATGAGGATAATTTAATACAATTTATCTCTTTGCTTTTATCAGAAATCAAATAAACAAAATCATAATAGAAAATATTACTTACTTGAATTCAAGCTATAAAAAGAGATTAGCATGTAATACCATCACTATTCATCTGCATATAGAAAGTGAGATTGTTAAAACAAAAAATCTAAAAAATATAGAATATGAAGAATGCAGTAAATAATTCATGAATAAAGCTAACGATCACAATAAACAATAAAACAACAACAAAAAAAAATCTTAGCATTATAAGTAAATACATTTATGAATAAAACTAATGATCAATAATAAATTATAAAATAACACACACAAAAAAATTTAGAATTATAAATAATTATAGAAGTATATATAGGAGAAATTAAGTAGTAGAACTTCATTCTAACTCGAATTTCACTTAAATTTAAATCCAAATAATTAACTAATTAGGATATCACTTTGGATAAATATAGATTTTAAAAAATAAAGGGGCAAAATCTTATAATTGCTAATAAAAAGGAGCTAAAGAGAATCACAATTCTTCTACTATAAAAAAGGAGAATTCACAACCAAACAATTGATTTTTAATTTAAATTTAACAATATTTTAATTTTCAGTTTAAATTTAATAGTATTTATGTTTTTTTTTTATCTCAATTTATGTGATACAGAAAGAATTTAGGTAATCAATCATAATTTTAATAGTTTTTTTTAGATATTTTTAACTTTTAACTATTGTAATTTATAATATTTTTTAGTTTTCAAATAATATATGTTATTCTCCTTGTCCAAGCTTTTGTGGCATTAATAATCAGTTATATTTTTAAAATAATTTAATTTTTTAATTATTGTGATTTATAATACTTTTCTTCTATTCCAATTTAAGTAGCATTGATATAATTTTAGAGTCAATCGGATATTTTATATTTTTAAAAATTTTAAGTTGTTAATTTGTGATTTATAATATTTTACATATTTTATTAAAATATATAACAAATTATTTTTTTAGATATTTTAACCTGTTAACTATTGTAATTTATAATACTTTTTATGTAATTTTCAAATAATATATGTTATTCTCTTTGTCCAAAATTTTGTGACACTGATAGTCAATTATATTTTTTTAAAAATCTAAGTTTTTAGTTATTGTGATTTATAAAACTTTTCTTTATATTCCAATTTAAGTGGCATAATGCTTACACCATAATAATTAATTAGAGGTGATATAGTAAACTCACAATTGAAGCAACAAAGTAAACATGTCTTAAATGGCTCACAACCACCAATTAGAAGTGGTATAGCAAAATTATTATAAAAAATACTTGTGAAAGAAAAGATTAAGCGGACCTCATATAAGATGTAAAGTTAATTTAAAAATCAAGAGTTAACTTATCATTTTATATCTATTTTACCTTTTTTATTAAATATACATTTTATTAATATTCAAATGACTTATAATAATTAATTAGGGTGGTATTTAGTAAAATTATGATTGAAGCAACTGAAACAGACATGTCATAAATGTCTATTTTACTTTTTTATTAAATATTATTAATTTTTGATATATAAATAATTTATAATAATTAATTACGGTGACATAGTAAAATCGCGAAGTAAGCAGCTGAAGCAGGCATGTTGACGGAGAGCAGCCTGCTTCAGCCGCCCAACTCGCTGCTATATAATACTAGTGAGAAGAAGTTCGTGCAAAGCACGGGAACAACATTTATTGTAAATTACTATTATAATAATAATCATATCAATTAATGTGACATTTTTTGAATTTTGAAATTTAAATAAATTTATTTTAAAGTATTTTTGCATATATTTAAAATATTTAAAATTATCAATAATCATGATATATTATTCAAATATATAATTCTTTTTAAAAAATTTAATTCACAATTAAAATTAAACTCTACAAATGTATAAATTAATGGGGATCTTTCAAAAATAACAGCATTTTGCTATAAAATCCACCTTCTATATCCATATTTTACATAATTATTATTTATAACTGTTGTATTCGATTTATGCCCATTGTATTCAGTTTTACAGATAGTATGTATTCATATAAAATATGAATATAGTCCCTAATTAGACGCGCCAAAAATAAAATTCAATATTTTTAAAAAGAAAAAAAATCTCAATCTCGCTTATCTCGTTGAACTGAATATTTTCTTGCCTAACACTACCATTATCTTTTTTCATATATTTTTTATTTTTTGTGTTTTTCCATTTTTTCTTCTTCTTTTTTTCTATTTTTTCCTACTTTTATCTTTTTCGCTTCTTTTTTTCTGCTTCTTTTTTTCTCTCTTTAATCTCTAACTTCTATTTCTCGTTCTTCTTTTCTTTTCTTGTTTGATTTTTTTGTTTTCTTTTTTGTACTTATTTTCTTTATTATTTTTTCGTTCTATTTTATATTTTTTGTATTTTTTGAAAAATATGACTAGTCGAGCACAAGCATGGATGATAACGTAAATACCACAATTGTTTATCGTATTTATAATCACACCGGCATTTATATTCTTATATTTATTGATACAACTGTATTTGTATTTGTATTTTCAAGTTTGCACTTGTTTTTATATTTTATAGTTTGCATTTGTATTTGTATTTAATAGTTTGCACTTGTATTTGTATTTGTTAGTTTGCGCCATCATTTATATTTTATATAATTCACACTTGTATTTTAAAGAACTATTTTGTATTTGTATTTTATAATTGATTGCATATTATATTGTATTATATTTATATTATGGCTTTATTGTGTTTGTATATTTATATTATATTTGGATTATACTTGTATTTGTATTTTATTTTCTTCATTACCTTTTTATTTTTAAGAAATTATTTTGTATTTGTAAGTTGATTGCATATTGTATTTAGTCGTGACTATGTACAATTTATCATTTGTATTTGTATACAAACAAGTAAGTGCATTAATTTTATTTTCGTGATTCTAAAATATATAAATATGTAATGTATCATTTGATACAAATGTACCATTTTGTATTTGTATATCAAAATTATCATTCATATTTATAAATAAACAAATATCACTTGATACAAATACAATGACAAACAAATGATTTTACAAATACAATATTGTATTTGTATATATTGAATTTATATAAAAATTTGAATTGTATTTATTTTTACAAGTAAATACAACTAGTATCAATAAATCCAAACAAGTATTCGTAGAAAGAAAATCAATTGTTCCTTTTTAATAATTAAAAAATACAAATGATAGTTCACACTTGTATTTATATGTTATAGTTCGCATTTGTATTTGTATTTTATAGTTCACACTTGTATTTATATGTTAAAGTTCGCATTTGAATTTGTATTTTATAAGTCACACTTGTATTTGTATATTATAGTTCGTATTTATATTTGTATTTTATAGTTTGCACTTGTATTTGTGTTTGCTTGTTCACACAAATGAAAAGGAGAGAAACTGAAAAGAAAAAAAAAGGAGAAAAATGAGAGGAAAAAAAGGAGAAAGAATAAAAAAAAAAATTAAAAAAAAGGAGAAAAATGAAAAGGAAAAAAGAAAAGAAAAAATGAATAAAAAATAAAAAAAGGAAAAAGTGAAAAAATAAAAAATAAAGAGAAAGCAACAAAAAAAAAAAGAAAAACTGAAAAAGGAAAAAGAAGAAGAGAATAATAGAGAATAGAAAAAGAGAGAAAATACATGAGAAAGGTTATGAATTATAATTAGGAATAATTAATAAGTAAGAGGGGGCTATGAAATGTAATTAATTAAAAATTAGGCTTTAAGTGGTAATAAAAATCCAATAGTAGTTAATTCGGGTAATTTGCCCTAAATTAACAAAGAGTGTGAAAAATAAAATTCGATGGCCTATATTACTGTTTTTCGGATAACATGGGCTCAGTGTATGTTATTTTTTGGTCTCAATGTATGCGACACAAATAGAATTTAGATAATCAATCATACTTTTAATATGTTTTTAGATATTTTAAGCTGTTAACTATTGTAATTTATAATTTTTTTAGTTTTCAAATAATATATGTTACTCTCCTTGTCCAAAATTTTGTGGCATTGATAGTTATTTTAAAAATAATTTAAGTTTTTAATTATTGTGATGTATAATACTTTTTATCTTACCAATTTAAGTGACATTGATATAATTTCGAGAGTCAATCAAATATTTTCAACAACAACAACAACAACAAACCCAGTATATTCCCACATAGTGAGGTCTGGGGAGGGTAAAATATACGCAGTCCATACCATTACCTCCGAAGAAGCAGAAAAGTTGTTTCTGATTGACCCCTGACTCAAGACAAAAGAGAGTAGACAAAAACGTCAAAAGCAAGCAACGTGATAAAATAACATAGATACGACATCCACACAATAAAGTACATTAACAAATTAAGGACCCTCCTCCCCTAACCCTAGAACTACCAACCAAGCTATACCAAATCCTCCTAGCTACAGACTATGACTCGACCACACATCTTAGCCCTCTATCTTAATACTTTTCCTTCATACCTTCATATCGAGGGTCATGTCCTTAGTAAGCTGTAACTGGTCCATGTCACGTCTAATCACTTCTCTCTAGTCCTTCTTCGATCTACCCCTACCCCGCTTGAAACCATCCAAGGCCAACCTCTCACACCTACGAACTAGAGCATCCGTGCCCCTTCTCCTCACATGGCCAAACCATCTCAACCTCACTCTCCGCATCTTATCCTCCACCGACACTACTCTCACATTCTCCTGAATAATCTCATTCCTAACCCTATCAACCCTCGTAAATTCACACATCCAACACAATATCCTTATTTCCGACACATTCAACTTTTGGATGTGAGAATTCTTAACAGGCCAACACTCCGCTCCATACAGCATAGCCGGCCGTACCGCAACTCTATAGAATTTGCCTTTAAGCTTGGGAGGCACCTTCTTATCGCATAAAATTCCTGAGGTGAGCCTCTATTTCATCCAACCAACCGTAATACGGTGAGAGTCATCCTCATCAATCTCTCCATTCCCTTGAATCATGACCCAAGATACTTAAACTATCCCTCTTACAAACCACCTGAGAATCCAACTTCACTACCACCCCGTCCTCTTGCCTCGAGTCACTAAACTTACACTCCAACTACTCCATCTTGGTTCTATTCAACCTGAATCCTTTAGATTCCAAGGTTTGTCTCCAAACCTCCAACTTATCATTAACACCTAGACGCGACTCATCAATCAAAACTACATCATTCACAAAAAACATACACCAAGGAACCTCTTTTTGAATGCTCCGCGTCAACATATCCATCAGCACGACGAATAAAAATGCACTAAGAGTCAATCCCTGGTGCAACCCGTTCAAGACCGAAAAATACTCGGAATCTCCTCCCATAGTACTTACCCAGTCTTCGTTCCCTCATACATGTCCTTAATCGATTGAATGTACGCCACTGTGACCCTCCCTCTCCAAGTATCTCTAGACATTTGTAGAACAATAATGTTAAAAATGAGACTAAGAAGATCCCGTCATATGCCTTTTTTAAGTCGATAAACACCATGTAAATATCCTTCTTCCCCTCTCTATACTGCTCTACCAACCTCCGCACTAGGTGAATTGCCTCAGTCGTCTAGTGACCAGGCATAAAACTAAATTGATTCTCTAAAATAGACACTATCTTTCTCAACCTCCGCTCCACTACCCTCTCTCAAATCTTTATCGTATGACTCAATAACTTAATACCACGGTAGTTGTTGCAACTTTGAATGTCATATTTGTTCTAATATAAAGGAATCATCATACTCCATCTCCAGCATCGAGTATCTTAGTAGACTTGAAAATATTGTTAAACAAATCGGTTATCCACATCAACCTTTCCCCACTAGTAAACTTCCAAAAATTCACCGAAATCTCATCTGGCCCAGTCGCCCTGCTCCTTCACATCTTGCGAATAGCCTCACAGACCTCCTCTACCTTAAAATGCCGACAATAGTCAAAATTGTAAAAATCCTCGGTGTGCTCCAACTCCCCTAACACAATACCTCTATCCCTCTTATCATTCAAGAGCTTATGAAAATACGACTGCCATCTATTCTAAATCAGAACGTCCTCCACCAAAACTCTGCCATCCTCTTCCTTAATGCACTTCACTTGGTCCAGATCCCGACCCTTACGCTCCTTAACTTTGGCAAGCCTATACAACCTCTTTTCCCTGTCTCTCTTCTAATTCCAAATATAATCTCTCAAAAGTTGTTGTCTTAGCAGCCATAACTGCTAACTTAGCCTCTTTCCTAGCTAACTTGCAGTCATCCCTACTCACCCGTTTCTCCTCTTCATCCTTACTCTCAACCAACTTAATGTAAGCTACCTTCTTCGCCTCTACCTTCTTCTTAACTTCTTTATTCCACCACAAATCCCCCCGATGCCAGCCAGACTAACCCTTCGAGACGTCCAAAACCTCTCCATCAGTCTCCCTGATGCAACCCGCAGCCCTATCCCACATACTATCCATGTTTCCCTATACTCCCATACCCCTATCCCCTCCAACTTCTCCCCTATCTCTAAAGCACTGACCGAAGTCAGGCCACCCCACCTAACTCTATGTCGATCCTCCCTACCCCTTCTCTTCTTGCCCTTCTTAATAGCCAAATCCATCACCAGAAATCTATATTGGGTCGCAAGATTCTCATTTGGAAAGACCTTACAATCCTTACACAATGCTCTATCCCCCTTCCTAAGATGTAAAAAGTCAATCTGGGTCTTGGCTAACTTACTACGGAAAGTAACCAGATGCTCCTCCTTCTTCAGAAAGATGTAATTCACTACCACCAACCCAAAGGCCCTCGCAAAATCAAAAAGAGCATTTCCCTCATAATTTCTATCCCCAAAACTAAAGCCTCCATGTACATCATCATACCTTATCGGCAAAGACCCGATGTGACCATTGAAACCCCCCCTCCTATGAAAATCTTCTCTGAGCTAGGCACGCCTCATACCACCTCGTCCAAAACCTCTCAAAATCTCCTCTTCTCCTCTTCGTCTAGGCCTACCTCTGGTGCGTAAGCACTACAGACGGTCAACGAAACCCCCAATGACCAACTTAATAGTTATCACCCTATTACTAACCCTATTAACCTCCACTACCTGCCCCCTAAGCTCATCGTCCACTAAGATACCTACTCCATTCCTACACATCTCACTACCTGAGTACTACAACTTGTACCCATCCACATCCCTAGCCTTAGAGCCTACCTATTTGGTCTCCTGGACACACACAATATTGATCTTTCTCTTCCTGAGAATCTTATCTAGCTCTATCGACTTATCCTGAAGAGGGACCTTACGTTCCACGACCCTACCCTCAACCTATCATCTCTCGAATCCCCTCCCCTAATACCCCATCCTCCGCATCTCAAATTTAACCCAACACCTGGACCTGACCCTACCCCCAGCCCCGCAGGACATGACCACATTCCACCATTTACCACCCAAGCCACTACTCAAGAAAAGCCACATAAAAGATTCAAAAACAGCAAACCAGTAAAGGCACATGCAAAGCATAAAGTACAACCAAATATGAAGAACAACAAATACTAGAAACCCAGTTAATAGACAAAATATCCCATATAAATTATAGGCAGTGAAGATACCAAAAATAGCACGATACAATAAAGTTCAAAGGTTAAGTCACCGGGGTACGTGGAGCAATTACTCAGCTCTTGCTTGCTATGCTGGAACCCGACAAATTAGGGTAGAAATTGGTCGCCAAAATCACTCGTCAGAAATTTGCCGGAAGATCGCCGAAAAGTCGCCGGCTTAAATCTGGTTTGAGGTCACAAGGTTTAATGGAAACCCCACCTGTTTTTCTGGGTCCGCCGCCGTCACCACCGGTGGTCATTGAAGCAGTTCGCCTGAGCCAATTGCGGATAGAAAACTGCTTCCTTTTTATTTTCTTTCTTTCGATTCTCTCCTGCCGCCGACACTGTTTCCTATCTTACTATCACCATAAGTAGAAACAGCGAAAGCCCATAACGTTAGTGAGAGAAAAAGGCTGGCAGTGGGGAAAAGATAGGAAGGGAGAGAGAGGGAGACCAAGAAAGAGGGGGAGAGAGAAAAGTGTACCTACCTATCGCCGGTGTTGTTACGCCGCCGGCGTTTGCTTCACCGGACATAAGGGTGTTAAGTGGGTCAAGCCGAGTCAAACTAAAATCGGCCCATTAAATTTATTCGATTTATGGGTTGGGCCCGAGTTGGGATTAAGTGGGTCGGGTCGGTCTGGGATCAACAGTAAAATTTTTAAAAATAGCCCTAACCCGGCCCACTTAACTCAACCTGGTCAAACTCACCTAAACCCGGTTAAAAATTCAATCAAACCTGGTCAAAAATTAAAAAAAAAGTTTTTACACTATATATACCTACCTATATACATTTTAAATACTTTAAACAAAATATATACACTATATATATAGTATATACTACATTACAATTCAAAAAATATATACGCATATACACAATTACACATATATACGCACCATTCAATGTATATGTACTACTTTAAAGTTTAAATAAAATAAACTACAATATATATACATTACAATATATATATATATATATATATATATAGTTATATATTAATATATAAAACATATACACATGTATACGTTAAATATACATGTCTATAGAAGATATATACACATATATACGCACCATTCAATGTATATGTACTACTTTAAATAAAATATACTATGATATATATACATTACAATATAGATATATATAGTTATATACTAATTTATAAAATAGATACACGTGTATACGTTAAATCTACACGTCTATAGAAGATATGTTCACATATATAAGCACCATTCAATATATATGTACTACTTTAAATAAAATATACTACGATATATATACATTACAATATATATATATATATATATATATATATAGTTATAGTTATAGTTATAGTTATAGTTATAGTTATATACTAATTTATAAAACATATACACATGTATATGTTAAATATACACGTCTATAGAAGATATGTTCACATATATACGCTCCATTCAATGTATATGTACTACTTTAAATAAAATATACTACAATATATATACATTACAATACACACACACACACACACACACACATATATATATATAGTTATATACTAATTTATAAAACATATTCATAGGTATACTTTAAATATACACGTCTATAGAAGCTATATACACATATATACGCAGCATTCAATGTATATGTACTACTTTAAATAAAGCATATACTACAATATATATACATTACACTATATATATATATATATAGAGAGAGAGAGAGAGAGAGAGAGAGAGTTATATACTAATTTATAAAACATATACACATGTATACGTTAAATATACACGTCTATAGAAGATATATACACATATATACGCACCATTCAATATATATGTACTACTTTAAATAAAATATACTACGATATATATGCATTACAATATATATATATATATATATATATATATACATAGTTATATATATATATATATATAGTTATATATATATATATAGTTATATATATATATATATAAATATAGTTATATACTAATTTATAAAATATATACACATGTATACGTTAAATATACATGTATGTAGAAGATATATACACATATATATGCACCATTCAATGTATATGTACTACTTTAAATAAAATATACTATGATATATATACATTACAATATATATACATATAGTTATATACTAATTTATAAAACATATACACATGTATACGTTAAATATACACGTCTATAGAAGATATATACACATATATACACACCATTCAATGTATATGTACTACTTTAAATAAAGCATATACTACAATATATGTACATTACAATATATATATATATATATATATATATATATATATATAT
>NC_061120.1:27557632-27574007 GCF_002878395.1 Capsicum annuum | reverse complement strand
TATATACTAATTTATAAAACATATACACATGTATACGTTAAATATACACATATATACTCACCATTCAATGTATATGTACTAGTTTAAATAAAATATGCTACGATATATATACATTAAAATATATTTACATATAGTAGTAGTAGTAGTAGCAGTAGCAGCAGTAGCAGTAGTAGTAGTAGTAGTGGTAGTACTAAAAAAAATGTGATATATAAGTAAAGTTTGGTAGTACCACAAAAAACAAATTATTAGTTTTGTCCTCATTTTTATGGTGCAATAAAATGGTTAGACATGCATATTGCTTTTTTCTATTATTTATTAGTTTTGTCCTCATGTATTATTTTAATAATTATTTTATTCAAACATTTGTAATTGAACTATACATGGTAATAATTTTTTATAAATATCTTTTTGTTCCTTATTAAATTACCTGTTTTGTATACCCCAAAGGTATTTCGATAATTTTATGGTGCACTAAAATGGTTACACATGCATATTATATTTTTCTTAGATTTATTAGTTTTTTCATCATTTTTATGGTGCAATAAAATGGTTACACATGCATCTTACTTTTTTCTTATATTTATTAGTTTTGTCCTCATGTATTATTTTAATAATATATTTATTTAGACCTTTATAATTGTATTATACATGGTAGTAGTTTTTTATAAATATCCTTTTGTTCCTTATTAAATTACCTATTTTTTTTATACCCCAAGGGTATTTCAGTAATTTCATGATGCAATAAAATAGTTACACATATATATTGCTTTTTTCTTATATTTAATAGTTTTGTCCTCATGTATTATTTTAATAATATTTTTAGTTAGACCTTTGTAATTGAATTATACATTGTAGTAATTTTTTATAAATATCTTTTTGTTCCTTATTAAATAACTAGCAAGGGTATTTTGATAATTTGATGGTGCAATAAATATTTCAAAATTAATGTATGTCCATATGCATGTGTAACCATTTTATTTACTACTATATATGTATGAGGTTGAGGTGACTAAAATTACCGAAATATCCTTGATAGTAGTAATAAAGCAGCAGCAACAACAACAACAACAACAAATATATAAACATATAAGTAAAAGTTTGGTATTACCGCAAAAGACAAATTAATAGTACACCAAACCTTTATTTATATATAATAGAAAAATATAACATATTTTTGAAAATTTATGCTTGGAAAAAATATAGGGCCCACCTTCAATGTCACATCATTAGGACACACTTGTCATTTTGGGAAAAATGTTTGGCTAATATGTCATTTTGAAATTTATGGCTAACTTTTAAGACGATATAATAGAAACAAATATTCTAAAGTACTTATGAAATGACAATTTTATCTTTGATCGTTCTCCAACTCATTCTTTTATATAGTAGAAATTATGCCAATTTACATGTATGACTATTTTTAAATATAATAATATATATAATCTAGAGAAAAGGTCAGATATATGACCTCAATTTTGCAAATAAAGATGTTTGAATTAGTAAAAGAGAAAAAGATGCAAAGACATCATTGAAGTTGTCCTAAATTTTAGGATGAAACTTAAAGTTTGTGAGCATCTTATTGCCCCTTAGCAATTTTAAAATGATATTAATACATCTTTTTGAAATCAATCCCAATTTTTTAAAAATAGGTGCTATACACACACCAATTTGATTGACACGTGTTAATTTACTTATAAATATATTTTTTTATTTTTATTTTTTTTATTTTTTTCGTTCTCTTACTCTTTTGACTTTCTTTTCTCTCTCTTACCCAAACCCGTCCCTCCACGTACTTTTTCAATTCTCCTTCAACCAACACCCTCACCCCCAAACCACACACATAGTTTTTTTTTAGTTTCCCAAGGTATCCCCACAGCCGGCAGCCGTAAGACTAATCCTCCATTCCACGGTCAGCGCATTAAGAGGTAGGAAACTGGACATAGAGTTTTCTCCATTCACCAGAGGTGAGGATCAAACCCCCAACCTCTTGCTTAAGGGTTGAGGTGCTAAACCACCATACCAACCCTTGTGGTTCACACACACATTCTTGTTCTTCTTTTCTCCAACTAATCTTCTTCTCCTTCATTCCATTGTCCAATGTTTTCATAATCAACCTTTAAACTTGAAAATAATAATCACTCTATTCTTTTTGTGCTATTATAATTGTAGTGGATTCAAAAAATTAAAATTGAACATAATAAAATTTTGAATTTATTTAGTTAGTTATTTTTTGTCCTCTAATTTCATACGAAAATCAATTATTTTTATAATTATTTATGATTTCTTTTACTAAAATTTCATTAAATTTTTTGCTCTCTTTAACATTGATTTCTTCCACCATTATAATTCGACAATCTGATAAAATTTTATCACTTTTTTGGGTGTCGAAAAGTACCATTTCGCCAAAAAAACGGTGGCTAACATACCATCTCCTTTTTACCAATCTTTTTTTTAATCTCTTTATCATTTTAAAAAATAAATACCGACCACGATAAAATCCACCATCATCCCATCAATGGATAAGAAGAGGAAGGGAAAAACAAGACATCATTAATAGAAAGAAATGAAGAACAAGGAAGAAACAAAAGAAAAAAAATAGAAAAGGAAGAAAAAATAGCAAAATACAAAAAGAAAAAAGTAAAAAAAATTTACTACACGTAGCATTTTTTAATTTGCTAGTTCAACAGTTTTTCCCCTCACACGCGTTTCTTGTGTGATAAAATATATAAGCTGAAAATTCAATAATGATTTTTATAACTTTTGTAGGATAATAGGTTAAAGTTAAAGTATTTTTTTTTTAAATCTCAGACAAATTCAGTGGTGACTTTATATCTTTTCTCTTAGTAAAATGAACTTTATTTTCACTCAACTTTGTTTTATCTTCAAAAATCACTTATCTTGGGATAATTAGTCTTCATAATCACTTTATTTTATTTTATTTTTCAAAAGTCACTCAATTTTGGATAACTAACCTTCATAATCACTCATCTTTGTCAAATTTGGGACTAATTATTCAAAGTTGAGTGATTTTTAAAAGATAAAAACAAAGTTTAATGACTTTTGAAAAATAAAATAACATTGAGTGATTGTGGAGGCCAATTTGTAGGATTGCATGGTGTTCGTAACATGCAGCGGAAGACAAAAAGCAACCCTAGATAGATATACTTGCATTTAAAATTTGTTTACATCTAAAGGCTAGGTTTCAAGACAAACCTAGCATGGTCATATTGGAGATTTTTTTCGATAGTATGAAGACTATTCGTATCCACATTGAGTTTGACCTTCGCTATCAATTTCTTGATCAACGAAACTCGCGAATAAATTGAATATAACTATTGTCCTGAAATTTTTCCCAAAAACCCAACCCACAATAAATGCGCATAAGAAAACAATTTTCTTGTCCATAATATTTCTTTCTTGATTTTATATATTACTCAAATTTTCATAAGAACTTTTCTCATAGTGAAAACTTTTTTCATTATTTTTTCGTAATTTAAAATTTAATTTTTTTCATCATCCTGTATATAAAATTACCTGTAAACCTATTTTATAAAATTTCATTAAGATAGTAATTTACTTGAAGTAAAAGTTTAAATTTCATGATTAAACGTTGATGAAAAATTTCCCTAAGAAAACTTGATCCATTCTCAATGGATTATACGTGACTCGCGAGCCTATATTGCTTCACCTTAGTTGCAATCCATTTCAATATTGGATTTAATTTGTAAACTAATTTCTTTTATGGAAAGCTGAATCCAATTTTCAATTGGAATAGTATTAGTCCTTTTGGACTAGTCCTTTTGGACTTTAAATCTTTATTGGTTCTACCTCCTATTTCTTATGAAGAGAATAAATATTTTTCTTGAAGGATCGGAAAAAAATAAATCCGAATCTCCCGCGGGAATGATTTAGAAGATCCAAAATCTAAAATAGTGGTATTTGCTAGCAACAACATAATGGAGACAGTCACTCAATACACATTGATCCAAAATCTAATTCAAATCCAATATAGTACCTATGGGTACATAAGAAATGTATTGAATCGATTCTCTTTAATGAATAGATCTGATATCAACTTCAAATATGGAATTCAAAGGGATCAAATAGGAAAATATACTCTGAATCATAGAGCTATAATGAAATATACAATCCACCAATATTTATCGAATTTAAAAAAGAGTCAGAAGAAATAGTTTAAGCCGAGGTTTTTCATGGACTTATCAAATTTTCCTCTAATAATTAGTATTTATATACCTTATTCTCGGGAGAGGATCCCTTTCAGTATTATTTCCTCAAGTTCTTCTTGATGGTTATTTGATGTGAAATAAGAAAATAGAAGCAAGATAGAAATTAAAGATAAAAAATAAAGAAAGATAGACACAATTAGATTCGATGATGTGGTTCTGATCGACGAGACTCGAGGTGGAGTTAATGATAAGTTGGAGATTTGAAGACACATTCTTGAATATAAAGGTTTTCGATTAAGTAGAACAAAGACGGAGTACTTGGAATGTAAGTTCAGTAATATGTCGCAAGAAGATGGAGTGGTTGTGAAGCTAGTCTCTCAGGCCATCCAGGAAAGGGAGAGTTTCAAGTATCTAGGGTCTATAATTCAGGGTAATGGTGAGATTGACGAGGATGTTATACATCGTATTGGGGTAGGGTGGTTGAAGTGGAGGCTCGCTTCAGGAGTCTTTTGTGATAAGAAGGTGCCCCCAAAGCTTAAAGATAAGTTTTACAGAGTGGTAGTCCGGATGGCTATGCTATATGGAGCAAAGTGTTGTCCAGTTAAGAACTCCCACATCCAAAAGGTGAAGGTGGCGGAGATGCGATGGATGTGTGGACATACCAGAAAAGATAGGGTGAGGAATGAGATTATTCGGGACAAGGTGGGAGTTGCCTCGGTGAAGGATAAGTTGCGAGAAGTGAGGCTACATTGGATCGGGCATGTGATGAGGAGAGGCCCTAATACTCCAGTGCAGAGGTGTGAGACTCTGGTTATGGATGGTTTTAGGCGGGCTAGAAGTAGACCGAAGAAATATTGAAGGGAGGTGATTAGGCATGATATGGAGCAATCACAGCTTACGGAGGACATGACCCCTGATAGAAAGGTGTGGAGGACACAGATTAGGATAGAGGGTTAGGGGGTGGGAGCGCGGCGGTAGTAATAGTGGAGTGCTCCTTTGGGTCTGGAGTTTCTGGTTCATTGTGTTGGGGCTGTACTTTTTGGGGTTAGTGGTGTTGGCTTTTTTGCATTCCGTACTAGTTTATTATGCACTTATCTTTTGAGTTTATTATATTGTTAGTTTGTTTTGTGTACCATACTAGTTTGTATCAGCTTACTTTTTGTATTTGTTATACTGTTATTGGTCCTAAGCCGGGGGTCTATTGGAAACAACCTCTCTACTTCTCTTGAGGTAGTGGTATGGTCTGCGTACACGCTACCCTTCCCAGACCCCACTAAATGGGAATACACTGGGTATGTTGTTGTTGTTGTTGTAGACACAATTAGATTCGAACAATTAAAAGATGTAATGGTGTTCAACTAACCAAAACACCCCTTAATAGGAAACTAAACACACCTAATCTATTAGAATCCTCACGAAGATAGAAACCTTACTTTCAAATCCTAGGACAAGTGTTGAAAATCAACAAAGAATTCCTTAGCTCTCAAAGGAGGCACGGATATTTAGTGCCTGTTTGGGATTACTTATTTTTTAAAGAAAAGTACTTATTTTGAGAAAAAATACTTTTTTTAAAGAACGGTGTTTGGTAAATTTGCAAAAGTGCTTTTAAAAAGAATCAAAAGCAGTTTTTCTGCTTCTGGGAAGAAGCAGAAAATTTCTGCTTTTCCAAAAACGCAAAAACAGAAGCAGAAAATTACTTTTTTCATGACTAAAATATCTCTATCACTCTCTCTCTCTCTCTTACACACACACAAATACATATATATATATATATATATATATATATATATATATATATATATATATTAAAGTTTGATTTTAATATTTTATACTTCATATTTACAAAATAATTCTTCATTTTATTTATGATTTATATATTATTATTTTATTTCACTCATTTTCTTTTAATAAATTTTAAAAAATCATTAATGATGATCCAAAAAATATATAATTTTTTATTTTTTATTATTAATGATAACAAATGACTGATGAATCACCTTACAAGAATAAATGATATTTTGACAACACTTTACAAGTTTTTCTAAAATATTTAATTTTAAATAAATAATTCATGAAAAGTGACATATTTATTACCAGTTAGTTTACATATATGAAGAAGGAGCTGAGCCTTCTAGTATATCTTCAGAAATACATGACAGATCATCTATTAGTATGGAGATATTGCATAATAAAATTAAGGATGAAATAATTGAGAATTTTGTGATGTATGAAAGACTAATTATTTTTGTCGTTATTTTTTTTATAAATAATGATTTAATTTATGAAATAATTTCTATATTTATTTTTGTTTGATATTTTAAAATGATATTTAATTATTTAAGTAATATATCATTATCAATATTTTAATGTATTTATGCATATAATATTGATTAAAATTTTTAGAGTACGTAATTTTTAATTAAATAAAAATAGAATTTTGTTTAAAAATATTATAATAGAGATTTAAAATAAATTTTCTCTACAAATTGATTTTAGTAGTAAAAGTCTATTGATACATGTCCTTTTTGGTCATTTGTTTCAAAAAAACACTTCTTGAAAAAGATTATCCAAATAGAATCTGTTTATCAAAAGTACTTTTCAAATGAATTTACCGAACACAAATTTCTTTTTTCGAAAGCACTTTTCTGAAAAGCTATTTTATAAAAGTGATTCTTAAATAAGCAGTTTTATAACAGCAATCCCAAACGGGCTCTAAATGGCAGACACTTTGTATATTAAATATCTTCAAGTCATCCATATTGGAGCCTTCCAAAGATTCCATCTTCATCCATAAAGCTTGAAATGCTTGAAGGTCCTTAGCTTGACTTCTTGTGAAGGGCCTTCTTGAAGTAGCATTACTCTGATGTACATCACTCTCCTCTTCTTTGAAAGAATTTGTCCTCAAATTCATCAATCCTATATCAAAAAGAGATAAATCACTAACATTGAAAATATTATGAATTGTTATAAATATTTACCATATATAGTGAATGTCTACTTTACCATATATAGTGTATGTCTATTAATGGAAAAGTTAGATACCCCAAGGTTAGTTTTTCCCTATAAATAAAGGGAGTTAACTTCATTGTAATAAACCCTCAAGAACTCCTTAAGATAAATAAGAATTACTCTCTCTTCTCTCTCTATTCTTCTTATTCTTTGCTTTATATTTTATAACTCGTTGTTATCATGAGACTGCCAAACAAGGTGAGATTATAAATCTAAAGTTACTAATGGTATAATTATTGTTGGATTTGAGGAAAAATAATTGATTTGGAACAACTTAATTATGCTTTAAATTTGTTATTGATTTGGAACAACTTAATTATGCTTTAAATTTGTTCATAAAGAACAATTTTGTTAAAAGATATGATGATAAAATTAAGTCTCATCTCATTAAGAGGGTAAGACATTGTGTTAAAAGTTTTAATGCACCACGATGTTAAGATGTAGGGTTCAAGTCCCATCAATTTATAGACTAAGACGCCTTTACATGGATAAGCCATTGAGCTTGAATCTCAATGCACCATATTGAAAATATTATGATGGCTAAGGCAAAATAATGAGTTTTATGAAAATTCATGAGACATGTCCCATTGAATATGCTCCATTCTCTGAAATGAATGTGGTAGCAGTACATAATATGTCTGAAAAAAGATAAGTGATTGAATGTACGAATACAAGCGTGAAGGATCAATTTGATAATAATCATCAAAAGTGATAATATTTCCACACGTTTATTATGACTATAAGATATGTTAAAGAAATTTCTCTACAACCATATGTATGCCTTAATTTGCTTTTGAATTAGCAATATCTTAAAAGAGGCTATAAGCTATCATAATTTGATAGGCTTAAGCATGATTATATTTCATTCCTGGAGAATGAAAAGCTTATTAATGCAAACGTTCACTTGTTGTGATCGTATCACAACCCACCTCCTAAAAAGATTGAATAACTGAGAAAAGTTATTTTGAAATCTACTTTTGAAGTAGTAAATTTGAAATTCATTCATGTAATAGTAAATCTGATATTTACTAAAGTAAAAAATTCATGTTATGGTAAACTTGGAGTTTGCTAGAATAAAAGTTCATAACTTGACATGAACAATTGCGACATTTCAAAGATGTGCATAGTGAGTATTGTATATTGAAGAGCTAGAAAATTCTTCACGAACTTTTAATTTTGCTTGTTCTCATGATAAGTTGGTTGGACCAACTAATGTTGGGATTTGATCCCTCAAAATTTGAAAAATATAAAAGGTGAATATGGGCCCGTTCACCAGTCATGTGATCTATTAAGATGCATCGATATAAGATGATCACTTGTACGTTTATTTTCAACCTATAGTTTGACATTCATAAAGGTGTTGCTCAATAAAATTGAGTTAAGAGCATAATTTTCAGATTGTGTAATCAAATAATTCATCTTGATAATGTCAGTTTGGCATTGAATGTCTTTGATAAATAGCTGAATCATTGCTAATGAGAACAAAAACTTCATGTGTTGGTTTGAAATATTATATACAAAAGTACTTGTATGCATCAAACCAATATATTATGATTAATTTCCTCTCAAAGTTGATTTTGAGTCAGAAGCTATGCGTTGTCCATCTAATAGTTTTAATGTGCGGTATACGATTAATGAATATATCATGATGAACAAAGATGGATTTCTCATAGAAGATGGAGAATGTATGTTAGTTTTCCTAATATAAGAGGGAGATCATAAGAAACTAAGAAATATGTTAGGAATTATCATCAGATGCTCATTCAAAAGATAATTCAAGTCAAATGCCGAAAATATCTCATATTTAAGCTACAAGTGCTCCTATTTTCTGCCCTTAAAGGACAAAGTCTATGCATGCGTGAAGCCTGGTAGACCAATCGATTCTAAATAAAATAATCCTTGAAAAGGATAAAGAGCAAATAATCATAATAAGAAGGCAATGTGCTCTTGAAGAGCCTACGACATAACACTTCATGAAACCTTATAAGAGGTTCAGGTGCCTGAAAATAATAAAGTGATGAGATCTCAAAATGTTATGTCACTCTGTGAACCGATAAGAAATGATATATGATTAATATCTTTGATACAATATTGTGAAAGATTACAAGGATCTGAATTCTATGTTAGTTTAAGCATGCTGACATAGAAACATTCATCAAGTGACATGAAAAGATGCATCTTGGTAAGCATAACACTTATTTAATTTGCAATCCAGACACTTGAATTGTCACACATATTGATATTGTCACTTGACAAAAATCTATATGAAAATCCCTAAAGGATTTAAAATGCCTGAAGCAAAAAAGTTTCTGAAAAACTTGTTTATTATCCTTATAAGGGATAAATTAATAGTTTAAATATTATTGAAACTCTTGGAGAGTTTTCAAAAGCAATAGATTATTTGCTGAAATGAAAGATATACCAATTTATATTGGTTATGAAGTACCATATCTTACTGCAGTTAGTGTACTCATGTATCTTGCAAATACCACAAGGCTTGATATAGCCTTTCTGGTCAATTTGTTAGCAAGGTATAGTTCTGCTCCTACTAGGAGACATCCAAATGAGATCAAGCATATGAGCTTATTTATTCTAAAGATTGTAGTCTCGATCTTATTTGTTATGCTGATGCTGGGTACTTATCTGACCCGTATAAAGCTCGATCTCAAATAATTTATGTGTTCATATCTGAGGGTACTGTCATATCTTGGATATATATAAAGCAGTCTATCTAGCCACTTTATCGAACCATGTTGAGATAATAGCTATTCATGAAGCAACCCGAGAATGTGTGTGGTTGAGGTCCATGGTACATCTTATTTGAGAAAATGTGATTTAAAATATGACAAAGTAGCCATAATTTTTTTACGAGGATAATGCAGCATGCACAACACAACTTAAGGAAGGACTCAAGGAGCTAGAACAAACCACACTTCATCAAAACTTTTTTATGTAAATGAGCTCCAAAAGAATGGTGATATTAACATGCAACAGATTCATTCAATTGATAATATGACTAATTTATTCACCAAGTCTCTTTCAATTGCAACTTTCAAGAAGATGGCTTACAAGATCGGGATGCAAAAGTTCAAGGATGTTCTCATTAAGGGGAGTTAATACGCACTGTACTCTTTTTTTCTTACGAGGTTTTGTCCCGATGGGTTTTTCTTGTAAGTTTTTTAATGAGGTAGCCTATATGCGTATTGTTAGAGATGTGCACTCTTTTTCCTTCGCTAGATTTTTTTTCCACTGAATTTTTTCTAATAAGGTTTTAACGAGGTACATTATCTATTAATTAGTCATTCAAGGAGGAGTGTTATAAATATATTATCATATAAGTGAATGTCTACTTTACCATATATAGTGAATTTCTACTTTACCATATATAGTGTATGTCTATTTATGGAAAATTTAGAAACCCCAAGGTTAATTTTGTCCTATAAAAGGGGGCTTTCCTTCATTGTAGTAAACCCTCAAGAACTCCTTAATAGAAATAAGAATTTCTCTCTCTTCTCTCTCTATTCTTCTTCTTCTTTACTTTATATTTCATAACATGGATCAAATACTTACTTGGTAAGTACACTTTGTAAGTATTATCTTTAATCTTCTCAAGCACTTGAAAAGGTCCATCTCCTCTTGGCATAAGCTTGTTCTTTCTTTTATTTGGAAATCTCTCTTTCCTAAAGTGAACGCATACCCAATCACCAGGTACAAAGGTGACTTTTTTCGTCCTTTGTTGGCTCTTTTGGTTGCATCTTTGTTGGCCTTCTCAATTTGCAATCTTACTTTCTTGTGAATGCTCTTCATAGCTTTTGCACCTATACTCACAATAACATTCTTGGGAAAAGGAGTTAAATCCAATGTAGTCAAGGTATTAAAGCCATAAACATACTCAAACGGGGTTATACCAATATATCTATGTATAGTTATATTATATGCAAACTCAATTAATGACAATTGATCCTCCGAAGAAGTTAAATTTCCTCTAACCATAGCTCTAAGCATGTTACCTAAAATTCTATTAACCACCTTGGTTTGACCATCCACTCGAGGATGATAAGAAGTAGAAAATAACAATTTGATTTCTAAATTTTCTCACGAACACCTTAAAAAATGACTAAGAAATTTGAATCTCTATCACTAATAATTGTTTGGGGAACACCATGTAATTTCATCACATTATGAACAAATAAAGTAGAAACATGAGATGCATCATCACTTGACAAGCAATAAAGTGAACCATTTTTGAAAATCTATCTGCAGCAACAAAGATGCTAGCCTTACCATTCCTAGTCCTTGGGAGGTCAACAACAAATCCATAAAAATATCTAGCCAAGAATCGATAGGAATAGATAAAGGGGTATACAAGTTATGAGGTTGCGTACAAGATTTAGCATGCTTACAATCCAAACGCCTAGAACAAATTCTTTCTACATCTCTTATCATTTTAAGCCAAAGAAATACTCACTAAGAATAGATAAGGTTTTTGACACTCTAAAATGACTCATCAAACCTCCATTGTGTTCCTCTTTGACGAATAACTCTCTCAATGAAGACATAGGCATACAAAGTTTTTCATTTCTAAAAAACTAGCCCTTCTTCAATTCAAATCTAAGAATTCTAACTTCATTTTCCTCCTTAAAAACTTACACACCCCTATTCAAGTTCACTTAACACTCTCCAAAGACTTCTCCAAAATGATTATCATTAGAATATAACTCTTTTAAACTCTTAAATCCATCAACCTAGAAGTCAAGGTATTTATCAATGCATATCTTCTAGATAAAACATCTGTCACAATATTCTCTTTACCTTGCTTATAATTAATCATATATAGAAAAGACTCAATGAAATCTATCCACTTGGCATGTCTCTTATTAAACTTATTTTGGACCCTAATATGCTTCGAATCCATATGATTGGTTCTAATCACAAACTCCTTGTACCACAAATAAGGTTGCCAATTTGCTAAAGCTCTTACTAGGGCATAGAGTTCCTTGTCATAGATAAAATATTGCAATGGAGCTCTTATTAATTTCTCACTAAAGTTTTTATATCAGCTCTTTTATTTTTCTATATTCCCCACTCACTTGTAAAGGAGAAAGTGGGTTAAGAATGTGCTTTTTACCATCCTTAACAAATGCATATTTATTTAACATTCCATCATGTTTATCCCCCATATCATATCCCATGGCCTTCCCAACAATAAATGATAAGTTTGCATTGGTACAACATCACAAAGCACTTCATCATGATAACCACAAAGCACTTCATCATGATAACTTCAAACCTTGAATTTTATCAACACTCTCTTGGTCACCTTGAGTTCACCACATTCATTGAGACATTGCAATCTATAAGTTTTTTAATGCCTCCTTGGTGGAAGTTTCAGTTGTTCTATCATAGATACACTAGCTACATTGACGCAACATTTATTATAAATGATAAAGAAACATAATTTCTCTTGAACTCTACACCGGTTATGAAACAAGTTCTCCCTTGCTATAACACTCATACTTCTCCTTACGACAACAATAAGTTTTCCATAATCATTAATTTCTTCTCCATCACCTTCTCCTATAAATTCATCACTACTATTATCCTCTGCATGGTCATTTTTAGATTCATCTTCAAGTTGATAACCATCATCATTCAATGCAATAATAGTTCTTCTACTAGGACACTCATTTTCTTTATGACCATATCTTTGACATTTAAAATACTTTATTTTAGATGGAATTTCAAGTTTAGATGTGCTACCTCCATCCTTATAGTCCACCTTTGATTTGCCTTTGTCCAAATTGAACTTTAATTCTTGCTTTGCATATTTGAATTTGTCCCAAGTGGGAGATGATTTTCAAGCTTCCTTATTTTTAGCCCATGAAGAAAAAGAAGATTGCACCTTTGACTTTTTTTCGTTTTGATAACCCTTCACTTTGACTGTCATTTGATAAGCTTCATGTAAAGTAGAAAGATGATATAGTTTCAATAGTTTCCTTACCTCCTTATTTACGCACAGGATAAATCTTGCCACAAGCTTTACCTCTTTATCATTGATATTCGCTCGAAGCCAAATATGCTCTAACTCCTCTTAATACTTTTCCACACTCTTACTTCTTTGTTGAAGATTGTAATACTTAAGTGTATTTTGATCATAATCATGACCCAAGAACCTTTCTCTCATATGCCTTTTCATGTCATTCCAACTTATAACAAAGTCACTATTCACCAAAGAATCTCTTTCAATTTTCTCCCATCATGTAAAAGCAAAAACCTCAAGGTGACTTATAGCATAATTCATCTTTGTAACATCACTCACATTGTTTAGATTATATTGCCTTTCATGTTTCACAATCCAATTTAGATATTTATTTAGGTCACTACTTCTTTTGAAGAATAGAAGGATAACCTTGATATTGTTGAATCCTTGATCTTTATCATCATTCCTTCTATTGTATTCTCTACCACCATTCATTCCCCTCTCTTGTTTCTCTCTCACCTAATCTCTCTTGTTTTTCTCTCACCTAATCTGTCTTGTTGAACTTTATCATTGATTTCGTAATCATAATTATCACCATTAAAAAAATCATGCTCTTTAAGGTTATGTTGGGCTCTCATTTGAGTTCTATTGGATTGTTGTGGAAGATTTCTTTGTTGATCCCCCCTCCTCCTGGAAGTGTTTCTTGATTGCAAACTTTTGGTAAAGCAGTATTATGAGAGAGGATATCTTGCAATATCATATAGGACGGAGTTGTTTCGATAGAAGTCTTACTTGATCCCTTATCATGTTGACCAATAGTGATCCTAAAGGGTACCTCAAATGGGAGTCTTAATGTGATAAGATCTTCCAAGCTAATGATTTTCCTAATCTTAAGAAGACAACCTATGTTGTTACTTAATTTGAGGGATATGCTTTGACTTGGTGGGAGTCGGCTAAAAGAATACATGGAGTTCTTCATGGAGGTCAATATTCACCATATGAGGCAATAAAGGTCATTATGAGAGCTAAATATGTGCCAGAGAGGTATAGACAAGGGTTGCTTGATAAGATATACAATTTGAGGCAAGAAAACAAGAATATTGAAGTTTTCTATGATGAATTCCAAAACCTACTTGTAAAGCTTGATTATAACGAGGATGAAGAGTTCACCAAGATTCGGCTCAAAGTGGGGTTGAACTAAGAAATTACCTCTAGAATAACCATACACAAGTTTGCCTGGATGGATGATCTTTTAGAAGTGGATATTGATATTGAGCGAGATATTAAGGAAGAAAAGGCCACTATGCCTAATATGGGAAATTAAGTGTCCTCAACTTAGGGTGAAGGTTATGAGTTCAAGAAGTCCTTTGAGGAGAAACCAATTAAGAAAAATTCTCCAAGGTGTCCCTCTAGAGAAGGAGGTAATCCTAATCTTAAGGATACCCAATGTTTTAAATGCCAAGGATATGGTCATCGAATGAGTGAATGTCCAACTAGAAGAGCAATTATACTTCGATAAGATGAGCCCTACTACAAAGAAGAGGTGCAACAAGAGGAGAACTACATAGAAAAGGTTGATAGTTTTGATAAGAATACAGAGGGTGTAGAAGATCCATATGATGGGGATGTCACAATCCCAAATATGCTTGCTAACAAAGTGTCTATTGAAGAGGTTTTGCCTGAAAAAGGAGAGGTTAGCATTCCACTTTTTTGGTTAAGCGAGTTATGAACCCTTCCAATTCCAAGGAGTTCCCCGAGGATCTTGATCTTGAAAATGATATTTTATCAAATTTGAGGACAAATTCTCTTCCAAAAGGAGAGGATGATACTAGTCAAATTATCCCCAAAGATTCTAACTCAAGGTTATTGGTGAAGCTTTAGAGATGAGTAGTTTTGCAATCCATCTTGATGAGGATGAGCGATGGATGAGTCTCTTTCTTTGGGAATTTAGCACGTTGGGTCACTTTTGGGCCCACTTGGTATTTAGGGTCACTTTTGGGTCCATTTTGTAATGGCTATTATACATGATTTACTGGAGACCTGTCGAGGGTGGTTCTACCACATTTGAGCCTCTACCAGTTCTATTTGATTATCCCAATTGTATGAATATAGGAAAGTTGTCAAGTTGTCAACTCTTCCAGCTCTTCCCTCTTCTAAGTTCTATACTTGTAAGTATCTTTTGAATTTTAAGTAGCAAAAAATTATCTTTATATTTTACTACATGCCATACTATTGCGTCTTTGATTGAGAGATAGAAAATAAACATTCAATAGTTCTCTATCCTCTCATTCCGTTCACGCAATGTTTTGCAGTTCAACTTCTTCTCTTTCTATATATGCTATGTTATGTTAATCTAAAGTAGCAAGATGTTGCAAATCCAACAACTAAGTGCTTGGATTCTATTTTTTTAAAAATATAAAATGGTAAAAAAGTGAGATATATGCCTCAAGGCGTAAAGTGAATCCCTTTTAGGACTTCTTTCCTCTTAATATACTTGAAAATGTATTGGAAAATCTAGGTCACACTACAAGTGTGATCATTATTTGGGAACTGTGACATTGGTTTACTGGGCACATGAGTTGGCTACTAATGCACCTGAGCTTTCTAGTGTACATGAGTTAGTTAGTTTGTTAGGTGGTTGATGAGTTATGTGATGAGCTGGAAAGTTAAGTGTGTAATGTTGTGAGAAGGTTCTAGAAGATATGTATCTATATATAAGTGCAAGTTGTAACAATTCATAGTTTTTGACAGTTAATAAAATTTCTTTCTTCCTCCTTCTTCTCTATTCAATGCAGCTTAGTTAACCAAGCTTTGTATTAAACTTTTGGTGAAAGTTTTCATGGTATCAGAGTTCCAGTTCGATCATGGAGTACGAGAAATAATCTATGGAGTTTAGATCTTATTTTTCGTAAAGTTTTTGATTTCGTAGTTGACTCAACTTGAATCATAAATTTTTGCTTGCACTCTGAGTTGTTGTAGTATATCGATCTCTATTTTAGCTATTTTTTGTGTGGTAGTTGTTGGTGGTTTTCGATCCCTACATCTAATTTTCTGCTTGATGAAGTGTGAAGAATGACACCTAATATAGATCCCAATAATCCCTTGTTCATAGGCACATCAGATGTGTCTGGAGCTACCCTGATTCCAGTCAAGCTTGTTGGATCTGAAAATTATAGTATTGTCAAGCCCCAAAATCCCA
>NC_061120.1:27544501-27554632 GCF_002878395.1 Capsicum annuum | reverse complement strand
ACCTATAATCAAACTATACACTTGAAACCATCTCAAAATAATCAATACTCATACTTAAACTCATATATACCTAACTTAGGATCAATACATATACCCCAACACATATAACAATGACTAATGCACGTAATTAAGTACGGGGTGTTACAAGTATGTGGAGTAGATCAATGAGTATTGCATTATTGGGGAAAAGAAAATTTGGATTTATAACTGGTGCGTTCAATAAGGAGATGTATAGAGAAGAGTTGCATGAACAATGAGAAACATATAATGCAATAGTGTTGTCATGGTTAATGACCTAAGTGAGTTCTGAGTTGTTGAATGGGATTGCATAAGCCACTAATGCATGAAAAGTTTGGGAAGATCTAAAAGAAAGGTTTGACAAGGTGAATCGAATAAGATTATACCAATTACACAGTGAAATCAACACACTGTCACAAGGTACTGATTCAATAGCTACTTATTTTACAAAACTGAAAGGTATATGGAATGAGTATGATACTGTAATCCTTTCTCCTTCATGTGATTGTCCAAGGCCTAAGGAATATACAGATCATGTTGCTCAAATGAGATTGATACAGTTTCTAGGGGGAGTGAATGATTCATATGACCAGTCTAGGAGACAGATTCTACTGAAGTGAGTGACACCTTCTCTCAATTAAGCATATGCTTGATAGCTGAAGTGAGCTGCAACAACTTGCTTGCTCATCTATCACAAGTGAGAAATCAGATCTTATTATGATGTAGGTGAATAGAAGTTTAGAAGTAAGTCATAGAAATCAGAATTACAAGGGGAAGAAGTATGACTATTGTCACTTTACTGGACATATAAGAGAGAATTGCTACAAGATGATAGGATATCCTACTAACTAAAAATTAAGGAGGAAGGTGAATTACAATATTGGAAAATTCAATGTCAATAGATATCCTGGGAACCAATATGCAAAACAAGTTGATACTCATTTTTCATCTAGTAATTTCAATGGACAAAGTATTGGTGGAGATACAGGTCAAACTATTTCAACTAGTCAAGGTGGGCCCAAGGAAGTCAATAATACAATGCTGGCAAAAGGTCAAGCCTTCACTGGTGAGAAATACAAGCAGATTATGGAACTTATCAAGAATGCTGGAACTTATCATTTTTCTCATATTGAACAACAAGAATGGGTAGTTGATTCTGGTGCCACTCATCACATTACATCAAACAATAACATATTTTCCACAAAAAGCAAAGTAGCTAAAGTAAGAGGGGATAAGGTAAATCTACCAAATGGAGCGAAGGCTGGTATATCTCACAGTGGAGAGGCACTATTTTTGCAAAATGAAACTGTAAAGGATGTACTATTTGTCCCTGACTTAAAGCAAAATTTGCTATCAGTGTCCAAGGTTACTAGACAACGATTTTATTTTCTATCCTTTTATTCTGATTTTTGTATATTTTTGGATCTTTACGATGGCAGGGTGAGGGGGATTGGTAAGAAAAAGAAGGATTATATATTCTTCAAGGTGTACATAGAATGAAGAATGCATATGAAGATAAAGAAAGACTGGTAGTAGGCATAATGATGCATGACAATAGTCTGGGGCATAAGAGACTTGGACATCCATCCACACAAGTGTTGAAGTCACTAGACTTGTTGAGTCGTTATAAGGATTCTGATCTACAAACAAATCTCATGTATGTCCCTTAGCCGAGCTAACTAGGTTACCTTTTCCTAGAAGTGAAACTAAGTCCACCATGTATTCTGATATTGTACCTATGGATTTGTGGTGACCCTATAAAACACCTACTTTTGATAAAAAAATTTACTTCTCAACCATGGTAGATGATTGTAGTAGATATACTTGGATACATTAGTTGCAGCTTAAGTCTGAGACCATTGTTGCTCTAAAAGACTTTATATTGATGGTTAAAGTTTAGTTCAGAACTAATGTGAGGGTCATAAGAACTGATAATGTCACTGAGTTCTTCAACACTCAGTGTGATAATTTGTTCAACACTTTAGGTGTGTTGCATCAAATTAGTTGTCCTTATACACCACAACAGAATGGTGTAGTAGAAAGAAAACATAGGTAAATCCTGAACATAGCCATACCTATCAGGTTTTAATCACAAATGCCTATCAGATATTGGGGTCTAGCTGTTAAGATTGTTGTCTACTTGATGAATAGACTACCCTCATCTTCCATTAGTGATAAGAGTCCATATGAGGTATTAATTTCCAAGGTTCCTTCTTTATCACACCTAAGGGTACTAGGTTGTTTATGCTATGCCTCAACATTACCTAAAGGTGATAAGTTCTCCGAGAGGGCCAAACCTATAGTGTATGGTGTATTCCACCACACAGAAGGAATACTTAATGCTGGATATGATCTTTAATAAGTTTTTTGGTAGTAGAGATATTAAATTTCAGGAAGATGTTTTTTCTTTTTCTAAAGCTGAAGGTAAGAACCAATCCATACATATTTTCAAGTCATATAGAGAAGATAGTGGTGGTGATAAAGAGTTAGTTGATTTAGCAGATGTTACTGATGATCTAACATCAGGTGCATGAGAATTACCTTAAAGTACTTCAATGACTGATCCATCAATAGATGCAGAAGAAGAAGATTAGCCAACTGTTCAACCTGCTGAGCTATCTCCCTAATGCACAGACAATATAGAACCTATCACTTACAAAAAAACATCAAGGGTGGCTAAGGAACCTATTTGGATAAAAGATTACAATGTACATGGGAAGAGAAAGGGTACAAGATATCCAATATCAAATTACCTATCCTATAAGAAGACTACATCTAAGTATCAATGCTATCTGAGTAGTTTTTCAGACCTGATTGAGCCTCAGTATTTCATTCAAGCTGTTAGAGATGATAGATGGACAGAATCCATGAAGTTAGAGACTAAATCAGTTAATAACATATATAAAATAGTAATGTTTCCGCTAGAAATAATACCATTGGCTCAAAATAGGTATATGAGATCAAATATAAAGTAAATAGAGATGTTAAGGGATTCAAAGTAAGACTGGTAGCTAAATTCTATAGCCAACAGGAAGGACTAGACTACCATTATACCTTTTTACCTATAGCAAAGATGGTGGCTGTTAGATGTGTCATTGCACTTGTTGTATCAAGGGGATAGTCCTTGTACCAAATGAATGTCTATAATGCCTTTCTACAAGGGGTATTAGATGAAGAAATATATATGCAATTACCTAAAGGCTTCCGATAGAAAGGGCACAGTAAGGTCAGCAGGTTGCTTAAGTTCGTATATAGACTTAAACAAGCCTCTAGACAATGGAACATCAAACTACCTTCATCTCTCACAAATGCAGGATTCACTCAGAGTGCATATGACTACTCATTATTTACCTGGAAGAGGACAGAAGAAATAGTGATAGTCTTAGTCTATGTAAATAAACTACTGATCATTGGAGATAATGTAAGTGTGATTTCTGAAGCCAAACAAATATTACACAAGTATTTCAAGCTCAAAAACTTAGGGGAGCTCAAGTACTTTTTGGGAATTAAAGTTTTGAGGTCATCATAGGGAGTCATTTTGAATCAAAGAAAATATCTTCTCGAGTTGAACTTAGAAGTTGGTCTAGCTGGTGCAAAGCCAACATGTACACCTCTAGAATCCAATGCTAGGTTGTCATCAGTAGAGTACTGTAATACCCCATATTTTCTTAGTTCAGTTCAGCTCTTAGTGCTTGCATAAGAGGCTAAAAGCCTGAAAATTTAGTTGTGTTGAGGACTTAGCCATTTTTAAGACCTTCTAACTTTGAGGAGTTTTGAGTTGACTTTCTGGACTCCGAGATGATGGTTTTGAGTTGATTGATGTTCAGGAATATAAGGAGTATATCTTGGGTAAATTTTGAATTTTTTGGATGAGGATTGGGTCACATTTGGATGTCAATTACAGTATCTTAATGCGATTCCACCGCATCGCGTCATGGATAGCAATGAGACACTCATCGCATCTCGGTAAAGGTGTATTTGTCATGTTCTTGATTCATAATTTGAATGCATATGTCATGATCTTTGTCCTAGTGTGTGAAGTGCTTATTTGGTGAAGAATGTTCATATAAATCACTTAGAGCCAAGTTGAGCTAAAAACCTTAGATTCGTCCAAAGTTTGGTGTTCGATTCTAGAAAGGTCAACTTTGAAAGTGTATAACTTTTGATGTATATAGAATTTTTTGGCTCAATACCCACCAAATTGTAGATAATTGAGTCAGCTTCCCAATGATACTAATTTCGCCTTAATTCGATACTCGAGCAAAAAGTTATGGTCATTTTCGTCAGAACTAGTAAGCCACCGCAATTATACCGTGTCGCGGTGAGCCTTCAAAATGCAATCTGAATTTCAAATTTTTATTTAAATGAGTGAGGGGCAATTGAGTCTTTTTTCACCTCAACCCAGGTCTTAAAAATATGATTTAAGATGTCGGTTTAGGCATTATTTACCCATTCTCCTTCACTTTTCTCTCCAAGAAACCCTAATCTAATCCCAAGAATATCAAATTCAATCCTCCTCTTCAAGAACAATCATGAATCAAAGTTTCCCAATTCAAGAAAGCTTTCAAGATTTTATTTCTTCTTCAAGATTTAAAGTTTTAAGGTATGTGGGAGTTCATCTATGGGTCTCCTTTCACCTATGGAGCCCAAAAAGTTTTTTCTTTCAATTAAAGGATGAATTATTTGATCATTATGTTATTTTAGATGTTCTAGAAAGATTGAATTTTATGTTTTCATGGTATTTTTAATTCAATTCATCCCATATGTGATTCCATGCAAGATTTTGAATTCCTCATGCCATGAATTTGAGTTTCCCATGCTTTATTCAAGTGAATTCCATGATAGATACTAAATTCATGATTTTTAGCAATATTCCCATATTTTAAATTCATGCTTTCCACATGTTTGATGAAATTCCCATATCATGTTCAATTAATTTCAGGATGAACCCCAAGTTATGAATTTAGCCATGTTATCCTATTGTTTTTCATGTTTAAGATATTCTTATGTTCAAGTTCATGATCTCCATGTGTTTGATGAGTTTCCCCATGTTAAAGTCTTAATCTTCATGTGTTTGATGAAATGCCCAAGTAATGGATTTCTTTGAATAATGCTTTCTTATTATGGTTTCGAAGCTTTAGTATGTCCCTGTTGCTATTGATATCGAGTTTTGGGGGTTATGAATACCCAAAATTTAGCTGTTTACTTAGTTTTAGTAATTTCAGAATGGTTTCAGATAAACCATGAGTCTTGTCATCTAGTTAGTCATCACAATCAGTTTAAATATTAATAATTACCCCAGAATTCGTATGCACTATTATTTTTAGAATACCATGACCTGAGCTTATCAGTGCATGCATCAGTTAGTATTTCAGTGTCTTTCAGTTGGAAGTAGAATTTAGCACTGAGTGAACGAAGGGATGGCGTCTCCCCTATCAGTTAGGCATGAGACGTTACTAGAAGTCCCTAAGTTCCAGACCTACAGCTCCACCATAGATTTTGAGGGTACCCTATCAGTTAGGCATGACACCCTTGTCCTCCAGGATATTAGTTTAGTGAGCACTATAATTCAGGTTCTATTTCGATGGTAAGGATAGAACAATCCTCCTCAACGTGGGTCAGACGTTGGACTCCATGATAGCTCACATGGTTTATGCCGGTTAGATGATATCTCCCACAATCTCAATCAGTATTCAGATACTCAGTTTATCAGCTTTCAGTCTTTTAGATTTCAGATTTATCTCAGTAACATAATAAATATACACTTAGTCTTGCATTCTCTAATATTATAGTTTTCATGCATTATGCTCAGTTATTCATGTTATTCAGATAGTCCTTACCTTATATAAATAGTACTCCACAGTTTTAGTCCAGTTGTTCAGACTTAGTACAGTTCAGTCTTACATGACCAGTATTCAGCTATAAGTCATTCAGTTAATCAGATAAGCTTTATATATTTTATGTTTGGTTTTGTATGTTTATGCATTCTTACTTAGTATAATTGTATATCCATATCCTTGATTTATGCCAGTCTCCATTACATAGTTTCAGACCCAGTATTCATACAATACCCATGTTTTACTATTTTCCAGCTTTAGTTTTACTTATATTACAAGAATAAAGTTTTAAGAGACTAAGTGTAGTGATTCACCAGTTTATCAAATTATGGTTTTTACTTATGTTTTAAGATATTTATGCTTTCAGTTTATTTCAGTCTTTTGGTGAGTCTACTTACACCTAGTCATGCATGTTTTAAGATTACGTAAGGAACCAATTTTACTTATTGCATTCAGCCCCGCTTACTTAGTACATTAAAGAAATAATGATCCATATATTTGTCTATGTGGCTATATTATTTCATAATATAGGTACTCGTTGTAGCCCACACATCATGATTAGACGGTTGCAGTTTCCAGCCAGCAGGTGATGAGTTCTCCTATTTTGCGGACTCCGGTCAGATATTGTTTATGTACTTTATTTTTATCATTTATATATAATTAGTGGTAGTTGGGGGCATGTCCCAACAATCTATAGTCAGTATAGTAGAGGCTTCATAGTCAGCAATTTCAGTCATGTAATTTGAGTTTTTTTCTTAGTTTTATCAAATTGTAAACTTTATCAGTATTTTATTTATCCAAATTATTCCAGGATTATGTTTCCGCACAGTAAACTCAGCTATCTTATACATATTAGACCAGTTGCTCAATAGTATTCCATTTCATGGCTTAGCTTGGGATCACTTGTGGTTTCAAGCACCGTGTGGCATCTAGGGTGTACTCTCGGGGCGTTACAAGTATGATGAAATCATAGGTTGTACAGGTGATGTTCTTTTGAGAGATGCAACTAATTATCAAAGGGTAGTGGGAAAACTTATGTATTCCACTATAACTAGACTAGATATCAGCTATGCTGTTTAGACACTGAGTTAGTTCATGTAAAGGCCTAAAAGATCTTATTTGGAAGCAACTTATAGAGTGATCAGATACTTGAAAGGTTCAGTAGGTCAGGGAGTCTGGTAGAAGAAACAAACTAATGTTAATTTGTTTTTTTGGTGTGACTAAAACTTCCTGGGTTTTGGTCCTTAGAAATTTTCCATAGGTTTTTAGCTTTTAGACATCATATGAGTTGGGGTACTAGTCGTATGGTAGGGTACATATAATGTGGTCTAGTCATATATGTCCAGTGTTGGGTGGTTGAGTTTCTAGAATGGGTAAGAATTGGGTGGGTACGAGTCGTATGGTTGGTGACAGGTGGTATGGTTGGGTTTTCCTTCACTTAATATGAAACTTAGTAAAGTAACTTGGATCTGAGTACGAGTGGCTCACCATGGGTCATGAGAAAGGGTACTGTAACATCCCAAAATCCCATCACGAGACGTCACACGGTGCTTATGACCCCGAAGGACCACAGCTAACCTTTTACTGATATCTGTATCTGTATACTGCATAATATCTGAAATAAATGCAAAAACTAGCCATAAGGTTCAACATATCTATGAATACTCATAATACACATTAACAATATCCATCTGAAAAGCCTCTAAACTGTCTGAACAATGGAGTTGATGGGATAAGTCCCCAAATAACTCCATCAACTGAAAATAAATAAAGTCCAAAAAAAATAATAGTAAACTGAGATTCTTCCTCGAAAGAAGAGGACTCACTGCTACTGCTACTGACTGGGACTGAACTGCTGAGGATACTCTAGATCCTGTGCCTCTGAACCTATGGTGTTAAATAAAACACCATAGTGCAAATGAGTCAGTACTGGAATATACTGAGTATGTAAACGGGGTAGGCTAATGCAAGGGCTCATGCATGTACAATATCTAAATTGAATAGTCATGAAGATGCTGCATGAGAACACATACATAAATATACAGACCATGTACAATCATCGCAACTCTAGATACTGAAACTCTAATACCACTTTACTGCAGACTGAACTCACTACTAACACTGAGATACTGAATCATTGACTCATCTGATACTGATAACTGAGGATCTGGATGTACTTACATCAAGGACTAAATTCTGAGCTTACTGCTTTCGACTGACAGAATTACAGATCAACTTTTCTAACAGATTATTCTGGAAGTGATTATCAATGATAAGAAGTATGATTATGTCTAAATCTGACAATAAGAATACTTAATAGAATAAAGAATATGAGATGGAGATCAAGCCTATCTGACGGGAGATCTCTAGATATGATAATAAGAATACTCAACATGGTCTAAGACTGAGATCAAGCCTCTCTGACGGGAGATCTCTAGATATGATCACGAGAATACTCAACTGAATATGAGACTGAGATCAAGCCTCTCTGACGGGAGATCTCTAGTAATGATAATAAGCATCTACATATGAGACCAGACCTATCTAACGGGATGGTCCATGAACCAATGGAACTATCTAAGTTCCATACTAGGATAGATAACTGTACCACACAGTTCTAATTTTTGAAGAGTGATACTAAAACTAGAACTGTGGAAAGTAGTTACTTAATCGACATGCCCCAACCTACCACGGGTGGGGTACAACCTGTGACCCCAGCTGGAAGGGTGTCAATACCATGCCATGGGTAAAGAGCTCGCTGGTCAAGCCTCTCTGATGGGATGACCCTCAAAGGAAGTCAGCCTGAGGTAATATGATAGTCAAACCTCTCTGACGGTGACAACCTCTACTGATGGAAGACTCCTATATCCTGCGCTGGCTACGCAGTTCTGGAGTTCAGGGATTGCTCCTAATGACTTGGCCTCTTTGATGGGAGAGCCACCATCCCTTTTCTTGCTCGATGCTAGCTTCTACTCCCAACTGAAAGACTCTGAACTAAATTCTCAACCGAACACAACTAAACTGAGTCTGTTACTGATCGTGTTTCTCAAACGATCTAACTGAGTTACGCTGAGATTACTTAGTTCCATATCTATTGGAAAAGGTATCAAACCATGGTATCTGACTGATGATACAGGGCTTGAATAGATTACTCAAATCGCTTCTGAGATTAAACTTGAATACTATTAGATCTGAGCTGATTATAGGACTAAGACTAGATTACTAGCAATACAGAGATTACAGAGATAACTGAGATTACTGAGCTTTCTTAAGTTTTGACTTGTCTGAGGATACAGAGTTTTATAGTTCACTAATTTTGGAGAATCATGGCTCGACTGGAGTTATCGATAAACTGACATAGGCTCTAGACAACAGCTCTATTGTCAGGTATAAATACCTCCAAAACTCGATAGCATAAAAGTAAAGCATAATCATTCATTCATCATCATAATCATTCATGTATCATCATAATCATTCATGCATCATCATAATCATTAAAGCATCTTTCCAATCATTAACACAACTCTTTAAGTAATTAGGAATCACAAACGTCTATTCATTATCATAGTCACCAAGGGGTCACTTTAAGCATCTCAGAATCATAATCATATAATAATGTAGGGGAAATATGCTACTAGTCATACTCCATTCAACAAGGTTTTGCCTCAGCTATTTCATACCTATATCAGTCTTGACATGTGTTTGGATATCACATAGCTTGGGGAAACTTCTTACCATCATGTCACAACTTAATTGGGGATTTCATGCTATCTTGGCACATTTCACTCACTAAGGCATTTTATCAAACACTAGGCATGCATGGGTTCACACTTATTTGGGAATTTCCTGCTACCATGGAATAATTCATTTATTTGGGCATTTTATCAAACCTATGGGGGACATACTTCGCTTATTCAACCATTTGTACACCCAAAAGTCATAAACACATCACATAGAAAACAACTTTAAAAGGTTCTATCACATTAGTTCCACATACTAGGGTCAAAGCTCATAAATTTTGTAAACAAACATAAATCAAAACTCCACAACACCTTGAACATCTATTTCAACTCATACAAATCATTTACAACTCACAAACATAAAAATCTTTTAGTTTTTAAAAAGAGTTCTTGGATAAAAGGGACCCAAGAATCAATATCTACATACCTTAACCTTTGAAGTCGGATGAATTCTAATGCTTCAGACTCTATCTACACTTGTAATAAATGATTCTCGAAGCCCACACTATGAGGAACTTGGTTCTTGAAGAAATCTT